>NW_024082335.1:228841-230444 GCF_003009895.1 Hyaena hyaena | reverse complement strand
CGTGAGATCATGACCTGAGCTGAAGTCAAGAGTCTAACTGAGCCAACTGCATACCTCAATATACTTTTTATTATTAAACATCTATTCCATATGCAAAATCAAAATTAGGTCCAGTAATGACTGTATAGATAAAGATAAAACTGTAGCAGAGATAAGAAGTGATATAAACAATGAAAGAAATAAAGACAGTAAGAGTGACAGATATTTTAATGGAATTGGAGACAAATCAAAGAGAAAGGAAAGAAGTTTAAGTCCATCTGGAATTTGTTTTGGGGACTTGGGTGACTAAGGGTTTTATTTAATTATTCACAAATGTATAAATCATTTTTAACACATGTATTAATAGATATTCTGGTTTTTCCCAACCATTTTGAGCAACTATATGTCTTATTTTAAATCTTTATGTAAATACAGATCTATATCTTGACTCCACATTCTGCTTTTGGATCAAAATGTCTATTTTGTCATGCTCACGGTGCTACAATTATTCTGATTTTATAATATATAAGTTCATATCTAATTGGTCAAGTAATTTTTAAAATTTTCTTACTAATTTCTATGTTTCTTCTTTTAAATAAACAGTACAACTCAGCATGCATAAAAATATAGCAATGACACAAATGTAAAAGTTAACACCATAAAATGCTTAGGAAAAAACATAGAGGTAAATTTTCATGGTCTTGGATTGAACAATAGATTCTCAAACGTCACACTAAAGCATGAGGAAAAAAATAAAAAACATAGATAAATAGACTTCATCAAAATTAAAAATTTCAACATTATCAAAATGACATTATCAAAAAGTGAAATGATAACCTAAAAAATGGGAGAAAGATTTGCAAGTCGTATACCTAATAAGGGTTTAATATACAGAATATACAAAGAACTCAAACAGCTCAAAACCAGAAAGACAAACAACCCAATTCAATAATAGGCAATGGACTTAACTAATTATTTCTCTAAAGAAAATATGCAAATGTCAATGACACATGAAATAAAAATCAAAACCACATTAGACACCACTTCACACCTACTAAAATGTCTGTAAATTTTTTTTTACTTAAAAAATTTTTAATATTTTATTTATTTTTGAGAAAGACACAGAGAGCGTGAGCAGGAGAGGGACACAAAGGGAGACACAGAATCCAAAGACAGGCTCTAGGCTCTGAACTAGCTATCAGCACAGAGTCTGATGACCTGAGTTGAAGTTCGATGCTTAACTGACTGAGCCACCCAGGTGCCCCTGTAATTTTTTTAAAAAATTTTAAAACTAACAAGTTTGACAAGAATAGGGAAAAATGGGAACCATCATTCATGGCTGGTGGAAACAAAAAATTATACATATTCTTTGGAAAACAGTTGGCAATTTCTTAAAAACTCAGACACAGAATTACATATAATGCAGTAATTCCACTCCTGCATATGTACACCCCAAATTAAAAACAAGTATTCAAAGAGATACTTGTTCATGGATGTTCATTGCAGCATTATGTACAGTAGCCAAATGGTGGAAACAACCAAAATGTACATCAACAGATGAAGGTACAAAACAATGTATATGTGTACAAATGGAACATTATGCATC
The DNA here is from genome assembly GCF_003009895.1 of Hyaena hyaena. Lineage (NCBI taxonomy): Eukaryota > Metazoa > Chordata > Mammalia > Carnivora > Hyaenidae > Hyaena > Hyaena hyaena. Next base: position 228,859 of record NW_024082335.1, on the reverse strand, counting down.
AGTATAAAGGAATAAAGG
>NW_024082335.1:131123-227426 GCF_003009895.1 Hyaena hyaena | reverse complement strand
TCCTTCCTTCCTTCCTTCCTTCCTTCCTTCCTTCCTTCCTTCCTTTCTTTTGTACATGGAAGAGTGAGTCAGTTTTCTCTAAGCCCCTCCATTTCTATCTTGTGTGGTATTCCATTTTTCTTATTCACTGTCACCCAGCTGAGGACTTAGTGGTACGATGGTAGGATATGGAGCACCCCCTTCACAATTGTCAGGGCAACGACTCAGTGATAGTGGTTCCAGTAGCTAAGCGCAGTGATCTCCTGACTCCCTCAGCATCTACCAGTCCCTAAGCCCTCAACCTGAAAGCTTCTCTACAGTTAAGGCTGTCAACTCAATCATTGTTTATTCCTGTCATAGTTCATACATTCTTGGTGGGAAACTGGTATTTTCTTAGTTCCTCACTGCCAAAACCAAGCCTTAAAACTCGTCTTCTTTTTTTAATTTTTGTAATGTTTATTTTTTAGTGGGGGTGTGCAGAGACAGAGGGAGACACAGAATCTGAAGCAGGCTCCAGGCTCTGAGCTGTCAGCACAGAGCCCGATGTGGGGCTCGAACCCATGAGCCGTGAGATCATGACCTGAGCCAAAGTCCGATGCTCAACCAACTGAGCCACCCAAGGGCCACATTAAAAAGTTTGTGTTTTTAAGCCTCATTTACACCACTCATTTAATCCAATATTTTGTTATCATACTGTAATCTGTTTTTTCTCTGATTCCTCTTCAATCCTTGGTGAATTTGCTCCTGAAACAGATTCCCATTTGCTGCAACTGTTATCAACATTTTATGTGACTTCCATGTCTATGATGATGACCTATTCCAAACATTTTTCTATGAATTATTGTCAGCAGGTCTATGTTCAGTTTGGTGGGATCAGTTCTTTAATGTTTCTGTTACTAAAAGTGATCATCACCATCAAAAATTAACATTTATTAAGTTACAAATCACATGACATATTTCATATGACTGTTATATATAACAGTAATATATACATGGCATGTATATATATGTGTATATGAGTATGTATAATGTGTGTATGTACATTACATTACATATACATTAATGTGTGTATATATATGTTACATTGCACATGCATTAGTGTGTGTAGTGCATACACACACATTATATATACATAATAGAAAACAAAGAAAAAAGACTAACCCTTAAAAGGTTGCAAGTGTTCAAGATAATGCTTCAAAGTTCATTGTCTATCTTCAAGTGTATATAAGGTCAGATTGCACATTCTCAGAGCATGTGCTAAGGCCCTGAGGAAGTAGGGATTGTAAAAATACTATCTTGAATGAAGAAATTAAGGTACAGTCTGGAGACTAGCATATATAAAATTATATTTGGTGTGAATAGAGTCCTTATATGATTATGTGTAAACATCCTATTTAATGTTTCACTGTCTTTTAATTTTGGACCTGCGTATGGTATTTTTAATCTTTTAGTCCCTCCCTTGGTGATGTCACTGTTGATACCAGGATGCTTCATTAATGATTTGGGCCTAAAGTGCCCGTATGGGAGGGAAAACGGTGTTAACTTCTAAGTGATCTATGTGGTCTCAGGTGGGTTGATTTCACTTACTATTGTTTTAATTCTGTATTATCTGTTCATTCATTAGACCTATATGATGTGCCTTTTCTATACAGTAGACCTTATATCAGTGAACCAGAAAATATCTCATTTTAGAACTCATATTTTAATTCCAGTAAAAGGTACAGATAAAAATAATTATGGTTTGGTGGCTCCCTGCTACTGGCCCAAGTATTTACTGATTGTGGTGGGGAGAGTTTTATATTTCAGCAGAATTTTGACTGTCTATACAAAAACTCAATGATGTACTATTTTCACTTCCCAGATCTACCTAAGAAAATTCGAACTGGATTAAACCCTAAAATATGTTTTTCTTAGTGTTATCTTGTGTGTGCTTAAGAATAAGTTAAAATGCGAGATAATAGGATATTTAGGAGAACTGAGAATTTCATTAATTTATTTTTCTTAAAAATTTTTAGTGCTTTAAGAAAATACATTGGAAACATTGGCATTTAGTGTGTGTGTCTGTGTGTGTGTGTGTGTGTGTGTGTCTGTGTGAAAGAGAAAGAGAGAGAGAAAGATGGGGGAGAGAGAGAGAGGTGGGGGGAATTTGAATCAGAAATAGCCAGCATTTAGCATCGTTCTTCATTTTAACAACATATACTGATGGGGGAGAAAAGCAAAATTACTCGGTCTTGAATCTGTTTGGTCTTCACTCCGTAAATGATGGGGTTTAGCATAGGGGGCACTACGACGTAGAGGTTGGCTACTGGGATGTGGATGTGGTGCGGAATGGTTTTACCCCCAAAGCGATGGGCAAAAAATGAAAAGAATGCTGGGGCATAGAACATAAGTATGACGCAGATGTGGGAGCCACATGTGTTGAGGGCCTTGAATCTGGCAGACCAGGAAGGTATCTGAAACACTGCGCAAAGGATCATTGTGTAGGACATAATGATGAACACAATATCTAGTCCTGTAGACAGTAAGGCCACAGTCAGGCCATAAATGATGTTGACACTGATATTGTCACATTCCAATCTGGCAACGCCCATGTGCTCACAGTAGGAATGGGGAATGATGTTTTTCCCACAATATGTAAGTCGGTGTACCAGGAAAATGAATGGAAAGCAGATGATAAAGCTCCTTACCACAGCTGCGATGCCAATTTTCCCAGTGGCTGAGGAGGTTAAGATTGTGGTGTATCTCAGTGGGTGACAGCCACATAACGGTCAAACGCCATGGCCAGGAGAATAGCAGATTCTGCCACAAAGATGAAATGGATAAAAAACATCTGAGATACACAGCTACCAAAGGATATATCCATGGAATGGAACCAGAAGATGGCCAGCATCTTGGGGGCTGTGGCCGTGGAGAGCAGGACATCTGATAAGGCCAGCATGGAAAGGAAGACATACATTGGCTCATGGAGACTGCGCTCAGTTACAATCAGGAAGATCAAGATGATGTTGCCTTTGACAGCCAAAATGTACATAGAACAGATAGGGATGGAGATCCAGGTATGAGAAACTTCCAGTCCTGGTATTCCAGTCAGGACATACCACATATCCTGGGGATTGGTGTGATTGTAAGAGAAAGAGGCCATCTGTGGCGGCATATTCCAGACTTAGCACCTTGATTAAAAGACCACAGGGCTGACTGAGGATTGAGGAGCACCACCTTAGGTTGAATGATGCCTGATTAGATTGTTTCCAAATGTTTTCTTCTCTGTGAAAAGATAGTGAAATGTATTAACGAGCTTAAAATTGCGCTCAGACTCCTTCCATGGAAGAAGTAAGTCATATCTTGGGAAAAAAATACTTAACATTAATAAGTGCTTAATATGTGCCACAGTCCTTTACAAATATTAACTTACTAAATATTCACAATAGCTTGTTGAAAAGACCTTTTACAATAATCCTCAACATGGATCCTGTTATTATTCCAACAGATGCAGAAAACTTCCACAGACGTTCAGCTTCTTAACCTAGGTCCCATTGGATTCAGGGTCAGACAGCATAGATTTGGAAGTTCTGATCTCAGCCACCATCCAATACTCCTTATAAAAAGAAAACTAGATACAAAAACCTATCATCAAAATTTTCACTGATCATACTCCTGAGTAAAATAGATGTGAAATTGAATTGTACTGCTTATGGAAGAAGGAGGGAATTCAGTTTTACCAAAATAAATCTTGGGCAATCCAGGACACGTGCTGTCTTCAACACTGATTGGCCACTGGAATGATGCTAAGGGTCACAGGTTAATTCATTGATTTTTGTCTTCCAATCAACATATTTCTTAAAATTATAGGATGAATATTTTTTAAAAAACTACAGAATATGCTGCCTCAAACTGAGTTGGACTGTCAAATGGATGCTTAAGGAAAAACACTCTATTCCACTTGAGTCCTTGATTGAAAATTAGACAATATATTATTTCAAAATACCCCAAGCAGTAAATAACAGTGTTTCACATTATAATGTAGCAGTCCCCAGTCCTTCAATAAAAGGGAAGGTGAGTAATCTACTGGTTACTATCTTTCTGTAGTTCCAAAAGAACTGATAAAATCAAGGGATATGTTGGGTGAAATGCAGCCTGGGGGATACCGCATTTGAGTGGGATGTGTATCAAGTGGTGTATTGATATAAACACACAGATATAGGTGAGGGCATAGATATGGATACAGAGCAAGTGGATGACAACTGGCTTCCATTCTCCCTCCCCCCATCCTCATTTTCAAATAAATGGATGAATGCTTTTGCTAAAGAGGAACATGAGTTGAAGAGATGTCTACCTTTTCACCCCTTGATTGCAATGGAGTCAGTATCATTGTACAGAATAGTTTTACCACCTTTATTTTTTTTTTTATTAAGTGTTCAATATTCTGTTACTTCATATTATATGATTGAAATGTTTGGATTCCATTTCTTTCTGTTTCTCTCTTTTTAAAAATTTTTTAATGTTTTATTTATTTTTGAGAGAGAGAAAAACAGTGTGAGCAGGGGAGGGTCAGAGAAAGAGGGAGACACAGGATCCAAAGACAGGTTCCAGGCTTTGAGCTGTCAGCACAGAGTCGGATGCAGGGCGCAAACCCACGAACCATGAGATCATGACCTGAGCCAAAGTCAGACACTCAACCAACTGAGCCACCCAGGAGCCCCTCTGTTTCTTTTTTTTTTTTTTTAATTGAAGTATAGTTGATACACAATGTAGCTACCATTAGTTTCAAGTGTACCACACTGAGTTTCCACAAGTTATATGTTATATACTCACCATAGTGTAGTTCCCATTTGCCACCATGAAATACTGTAACAGTCCCACTGACTATATTCCCCTTGCTTGTCTTTTATTCCCATGACTATTAATCCTGTAACTAGAAGCTTCTATCTCTCACTCTCTTCACCCATTTTGACCATCTTCCGACCTGCAGCCCCTTTGGCAAGCATTAGTTTGTTCTCTACATTCATTCGGACCTCGTTTTTTGAGTTACCGATTAGAATACACAATACTCAAATGGTCACCCCATTAGGATTTTTCTTAAGTTGGTATTGGTTCTTTAAAAATTCTGTAATAAAATGTTGAGATGCTTGAAACTATAGATGTACTTTAATTACATAAACCAATTGTTTAGCCATTTAACGTATAGCTAAAATTAATTGCTGTAAATTTCTTTTCATTGGGATTCTGGTGTTTCAGAGACGGAGAGAGAAAAGATTAATCTATGAATGAAGCACAGTTACGGGGAGGGGATGTTTAGTGAGTGGGGCTCATCAGAACATAGGAGATGAGGGATAGAATAGCCCAAATGATTAAAGAAACACAGAAATAGAGGCAGAAGAAAAATAAAACAAATTTTGCAGGTTTTCCTCTAACTTTACTGGTGATCTTTGGGGATACTAGTGAGTGATCTGTTTGTTTCATTTTATTTGGTTTTGTTTTGATACAGCATTATCACCTGCAGCTACCCAACTTATAGCTCTGGGGCTCCCTGAAGCATTTTTTTATAATATTACTAATTGCAGATTCTGACTGAATCATGAATATATGCACAAAGGCAGTGTGTGATTAATAGGGATAGCGTACATTTGAGGTCCATAGAATTGCATTTTAGTGCTGGCTACATCCTACTCTGACTGTATTACCAGTAAAAATTACTTAATTTTACACTTAGTTTCCATTTGTAGAATACCCAAAAGTAAACATCAATTACAAATGTGAGTCATTTCTGAAGTTAGTATTTTAAGATGGCTGCCGCAGAAATCACATAATTTTTAAAAAATATTATTAATGTTTATATATTTTTGAGAGAGAGAGAGACAGAGACAGAGTGCAAGCAGGGGAGGGGCAGAGAGAGAGGGAGACAGAATCCAAAGCAGGCTCCAGGCTCTAATCTGTCAGTAAGTATAGAACCCGACATGGGACCCAAAATCATAAACCACAAGATCATGACCTGAGCTGAAGTCAGAAGCTTAACCAACTAAGCCCTGAGACACCCCATAAATCAGATATATTTTTATCCCAGCAACAGATTAAATTAGAACACTTGCAAAATTACCATCATTAAGATCAAAATAATTATACATTGAACAAGTTCAATTTTGGGGACTTCAGGCTCATGATCCGCTACACAGAGATTGAGCCAATTTAGAGTATCCGTAATAGCCAAGGTTTACTTTATACACTAGATACACAGTGTGAATTGGTAATTTCACCCCATTTCTGTCATTTCAGTTTTATAAGGTACAGGAAGTTCAGCATGGTGAACTTGGCTTAGAAATGAAGTTTTAGAAGCACCTGGGAGCTCATCTGGTTAACCGACTTGAGCTCAGGTCATGATCTCATAGTACATGAGTTCAAATCCTGTGTGAGGCTCTGTGCTGACAGCTCAGAGCCTGGAGCCTGCTTCGCATTCTGTGTCTCCCTCTCTCTCTGCCCCTCCCTGCTCACAGTCTCTCTCTTTCTATCTCAAAAATAAACATTAAAAAAAAGGAAATGGAGTTCTATTCTTGCCTCATTATCAGTATAACATCTTTGTTATATAAGGAAGGGAGCTGAAATCTCTGAGTTTCAGTTTCTTCATCTGTGCTGAGCCCAGCACTTGATATGTAGTGAATATTCAGTAAGTTTGAGGGGAAAATGCATGCATGTACTTATATTATATACACATTATATGCATTGTCTTTAACTACTGAGCCTTGTTTGTATTACTGAAACTGGAATATAAATTCATTGCATCTATGCACAACATTCAGAGCCACATATCAAAGAAAAAGAACCATTGCATAAACATATTCTAAAAGGATAAACATCTAGTTGTGCTCTTTGCAGATAACCCATTTAGTAAAAGAACACATAGATACTACAATTGCCCATGAGTGCCATCCATTACAGCCTCATCCAATACCTCATAAGTCAAGATGGATAGAAAAGGAAGATGATTAGCTTCTAGGAAGACTGAGCAGCTCCTATAGTTCCGTAAGATTTTATTTCTTTTTTTTCCTGTGTTTTCCAAGTCTTTTTCTGTCCGCTGAACAAAACTACTTTAGTTACCTATATTATCTTGGATCCTGAAGGTATTTAATTGTTTGGAAGGGAAAAATAAAAGCAAGATGATGTTAAAAACACAAATAGGAAATGTGGAGCTATTTATACCTCCTCTAGGCATCTCTCAAGCCCAATACGTTCAGTCCCTAGAGGACTGAACTTTATGCCCTGGTGGCAGGAGGTGGCCCAGAGCTGGCTCCTGGGAGAAGCATGCCCCCATCTCTCCCAGTACTGCACGTTCAAGGTTACCTCTGTCCAGCACTCTCGAACCCCCAAGTTAACACACACTTGCATTATGTACCCAGATCTCCTTTGCATGCAGAGATTCTTGCTAGTGTAATACTATCTTGTTCCCGTGGAGACATCTGCAAACGTAGATTGTGAATGCCACATGTGGAAGGGCTTTTTAGAGGGCGCCTAAGACTGAATTCTGTCACTTTTTGGTTTGACTTCAAACAATTTTCTTATAATTTAACTTGTTTTTAAAGTTGATTAATTTTTGAGAGAGAGCAAGCATGAGCGGGGCAGGGCCAGAGAATGAGGAAGAAGAGAGAATCCTAAGCAAACTTCGCGCTATCAGCACAGAGCCTGTTGTGGGCTTTGAACTCACTTAACAGCAAGATCACTACCTGAGATGAAATCAAGAGTTAGTCACTTAACTGACTGAGCCACCCAGGCACCCTAACTTGATACAATTCTTATATCATATGATCTATTTCTTGTCTATTTCTGTTCTGTTTTTATTTTCTTATTTTATTCCCATGTCTACAAATTATCTCTAAAGACAACAGCTTCAGATCGAAGCCATATATTGTAGGTTTTATAGGACACACATGTGTGTGAGTGTGTCCATGAATGTTGTGTGTGTGTTCACACAGGGGAGACAGAGTATTTATCAGTAGAAACATTTTTATTTTTATTTCCTATTTTCTACAGAAACTCTTCATTGGAAATGTCTCATGTTTTCCAGGAACATCTATAACAGCTGTACATAGAAGAGTGAGGGGATTCTTGAAGAATAAGGCGGTTGACTCGATTTTCGTCAGTTTTAATGCACTCACATTTCTATTTTGTTTTCACTCCCACAAAACCAACACTTGCTCAAGAGTGCTATCAAGCTTACTTGCATGCACTTTCAACTACTTTTAATTCCCATTGTGAGGGATGTCTGACTCAAAAGGCCTTAGACCTGTTCTCACTATTTCACATCATGGAGTAGTGTTGGGTGTGTGGTATTTGCAGTATTTTCACTGACAGTAGATTACTGCTCCCAACCATCTTGCCCTAGACAGTCTTTTTCTGGTGTGGCCTTGGGGGCTGGCTCTGAAAGTGTGAGATTGTTTATTTCCCTATACATAAAGATATGGGTGGTATGTTGGCTCTTCTTGCTGCTCTTTATAGGTTGAGGGAGGGCAAGGAATGTGTAGACATACTGAGATACAAGCAACTACCGTTCTCATCAGGATCCCAGTAGCTTTCCTCAACATCTGGCAGGGATTTGATGCTGTCTCCTAGATCCCTATTATTACTGTGGTAACCAGTAATGCCATTCCCTTTCCATTCCTTCAGATATCTGCTGTTCGGTTTCTTACTTCTTTATTTCCCTTTTGAAGCCACTAGTTTGTCCCTTTTACTCCCATTTGATATTAAAATATAATGACTGCATGTTTGCTTTTTAAACAATTGAACCAATATCGATGCCTTATTATGAACCAAAGCCCATAGTTTACATTAAGATTCACTTTCTCGGTTACAGTTCTGTGGTTCTGATAGTACAGATCTATCTTAAAGTAGAGCATTCGTATGAAACCTTTCCTGAGCTGAAATGGCATATAACAAAGAAGCAATTACCATTAATTCATATGGAAAATTATTTTAGCATTCCCAGACCCCCAATATAACCTATGTTAAGGGTTTTTGACACCTTCAGACATGTCTTGCTAACAGATGCACAAAATTAGTTTGGACAAAGCATAGATGCTCACAGTTCAAAAGTCTGGGGGTCTGATGCTGTGATGTTGATTGTGGGTCTCCGGGAAGGAGCTTGGCTGGGATGCTCTCGCTGCTTCTGTAATGACTCCATGCAAAACAGGCTGAATGCTTTCCACTTTTTTTTGTAAAAGTAAAAATACTCTTCAGATTTCTTTCAAGTAGTGAAGACAGATACTTACGTGGGTCTTCCAAAGAGCTGAGGGGCATAACGTGAACTTTCAAAAAGTGATGGATACACGTACATAATGTCATATACCCACCATTACAGTATCATACGGAACACTTTCACTCCTCTAACAATTCCCTGTGCTCCAGCCATTCGTCTCTCTCTCTTCCTCAGCTCCTGGCTACACCAATCTTTATGCTCTTTCTAATTTCTATAGTTTTGCCTTTTCCAGAATGTCATATAGCTGAAGTCATATAAATATGCAACCTTCTCAGGATGGCTTCTTTCACTTAGAAATATGCATTAAAGGTTTTTCCATGTCTTTTCATTGCTTGATAACTCTCTCTTTTTTTAAATCAAATAATAACATTGCATTTTAAAGAGGTGTCACAGTTTGTTTATCCATTTATCTTAGTTGCTTCCAACTTTTGGCAATTAAAAATAAACCTGCTATAAATATTTACATGCATGTCTTTGTGTAGACATGTTTTTAAACCACTGGGTACCATAACTAGGAGTGCAAGGCCAACCACATAGTAGACTATGTTTAGTTCTGTGAGAAATGCAAAACTCTCTTCCAGAGTGACTGTACTATTTTGTATTTTCACCAGTGATGAATGAGTGTCCCTATAACTCTAGATCCTCACCAGCATTTGGTATTGTCAGTATTTCAGGTTTTACCCATTCTAATAGATAGTGGTATCTTATTGTCTTACTTTGCAATTCCTTAATGACAAATGATATTGAGCATCTTAAAATATGCCTATTGTGATTTGTATGTTTTTTTTGTGTGTGTTTTTTAAATGTTTTATTTATTTCTGAGAAAGAGAGAGAGAGAGCAGGAAAGGGTCAGAGAGAGAGGGAGACACAGAATCCAGCTTTGACTCAGGTCATGATCCCATGGCTCGTGAGTTTGAGCCTCATGTCAGGTTCTGTGCTGACAGCTCAGAGCCTGGAGCCTGCTTCAAATTCTGTGTCTCCCTTTCTCTCTGCCCCTCCCCTGCTCACACTCTGTCATTCTCTCTCTCTCTCTTTCTCTCTCTCCCTCTCAATAAATGTAAAAAGTATTAATTGGAGACTTGTTTCTTTTTAATTTTTATTCTCTGCTCTGAATAAGCCCTGCTCCACTCAGTTAATTTTCTTTTTCCTTCCTTCCTTCCTTCCTTCCTTCCTTCCTTCCTTCCTTCCTTCCTTTCTTCTTTCTTTCTTTCTTTCTTTCTTTCTTTCTTTCTTTCTTTCTTTCTTTCTTTCTTTCGCCTTTATTTATTTTTGAGATAGAAAGAGAGAGAGACAGGGGCTTAATTACCGAGTTCTAAAACCAGCTGTGATTTCTGAGTGTGTACCAGATATTTGCACATCCATTGCCCACAGCCATCGATTCCAACTATTTTGGCTCATCTTCCTATAAATTGCCATAATCTGAGGTACAGATACTCAGAGTCTCTGGATGAATACAGAGTCCTCAAATGGACCCTCCTACTCTTCATATTAAACATGATTCTCCAACCAATGACTCAGGTGCGCTAGACATATGTCTCCATTCTGTTACCTCAATATAAATTCACATCAGTACTCCCAGCATGCCTAGCAGGGCAGAATATTTCCTGCTGCTCCAGAGACCCCTGTTTCCCCCAAACTGAGTCAGTGCTGAGCCGAGGTGATGATGCAGACAACACAAGACATTGAAGAGAAGCTTGTCTAGCCACTGAGTGATGTGTGCCCAAAGATGATCTGTGAGACACGACATGACCTCTGCAGATGCAGTAGCTAACTGCTAAAATTGGGCCACACGGATCCTGTGAAGTTAGAATGTTCCAAAGTGCTTTTTTCCATCCAGGAACTATGTATTTCCCCACTTTTAAGGGGTTGGAAACTAAAGCCTGTATTTTTGTCTTCTACACTGACTACTCAATTGAATGGAGCACTAAAAAGGAGGGAAACATAGAACACAAGTTTGACATGAAAAATTTTAATACATAGGTTTAGGTTTAGATCTAAAAATGTTAAGAAATACTTGCTTCCTTGGTGTAAGATTACTCTGGTGCATTAATCTGTTGAGTGTTAGCTAACACTTTCCTCCTTAGGTACATAAGAGATTATAATAATATTAAACGAATGATTTTCTCTTCATCTCTATACAGATACCTTATTCCTTTCTTTCTTCCTTTCTTTTGAAAATTGAACTATACTATGTCAGAGGGAACCTACTTATGTTTATATACATATGTTTTAAAATCAGAATCAATTATAAGCACAAAGTTTCATCTGCTCAGATTATTCCCCTCTTTAGATTTAAAAGCAAATGAGTTGGAGCAAAATCCAAGCCCAGCCCAGTGGCAAAGGAATCTAAATATAAAATATAACAAGTGAAGATTCCAGTTTAAGATAGATGTGACAGATGCCTGGATGGCTCAGTTGGTGGAACATGCAACTCTTGGTGTTGGGGTTGTAAGTTCGAGCCCCACGTTAGGTATAGAAATTACTTAAAATTTTTTTCTAAATCTTTAAAAAAATAAATAAAGTAGATATGGTGAAAATGGAATCCAAAGTCATATTCCATTTTATGTCCTCTTTATATTTGCACTGTCCAATAAAGCAGCCACTGTATTGTCCAAAACAATGTCCTTTTACCATTTAAATTAACTACAATTAATCAAATCAAAAAGGTATTCGCCCAGTTATATTATTCACATTTCAAGTGTTCAATAGCCACATGAAGCTACTGTTATAAGTTGGTCTATATTATTCTATAGTAGAAAACATCTCCATTATTTTAGAAAAATTCTACTGTACAATTCTGGTCCATCTAGTTATCACAACATCCCTGTGAGGTGGACACTTGCCTCATTTTAAAGATTAATTAACTGAATCTCAGAATTAAAGAAACTTCAAAATGTCCACCTTTGAAATTGGAAGACCTAGGATTCGAATCTAGCTCTGTTTCAATGCAAAGAAAGTGCCTGAATATCCATTTGGGGCACAGTAACTAGTTTTATTCTTTCTTGAATATGATCATACTTATGGCATGAACATACTATAGCTTGTTTTACACCAATCAACAGATGGTAGAAAATGTATGGAATGTTTCAGATGGAGTCTCCCACCTCCAGCCCTAAGAACATTTGACTTCCAAAACATGGCTTAAAATGGGACTTGTGTGTAGGTGATTCTCTGCATTTATGTTTAAAATTATTTTAAAATCAAGAATCATAGACTCTGGGGTAAATCTCTAATTCTAATAAAATTCATTTTTTGGTATTGAATTTTGTGTGTTAATTATTGTTGTTGCTGTTTTGTGCTTTTAAAGACCTGAGCATCTCAACGTATTTTCAGAGAAAAGAGTCTGAGCATTCTGCTACGGATCTGCTGGGTCTTGACACTGTAGATGATGGGGTTCATCAAAGGTGGGAAAAGGATGTAGATGTTGCCCATAAGTACATGGACCACAGGGGAGAGATGTTTGCCAAAACGGTGCACCATTGTCAGGCTAATGATAGGGATGTAGAACACGAGAACAGCACAAATGTGGGAGACACAAGTCTGAAATGATTTATGCCGCCCCTCCTGAGAAGCAATTACCAAGACTGATTTAAGTATCAGGAAATAGGAGTAAAAGATCAGAATAGCATCCAACAGCAGTGTGAAAATGACCAGCATCAGGGCATAGTAGCTATTGAATCTGATGTCTGAGCAAGCTAGGCGGAGAAGATCTTGGTGCAGGCAGAATGGGTGAGAGAGGATGTGGGAACGGCAGTAATGGAAAAATTTCAGAGTGATGATGGGGGGTGTAATAAAAAAGAAACTCCTACCTACTATGGTGAGTCCAATTCTGAAAATCCTGGAATTAGTCAGAATGGAGGAATAACGCAGTGGATTGCAAATAGCAACATACCTATCAAAGGCCATAGTAAGGAGGACAGAGGACTCCATGAAGGAAAGACCATGGATAAAATAGGACTGGGCAATGCAGGAATCCAGGCTGATCTCACGAACGAATCCCCACAGGATGCCCAGCACCGTGTACATGGTAGATAGCCCCATGCACAGGTCAGTGAGGGCCAGCATGGCCAGGAAGTAGAACATGGGCTGGTGCAGACTGGACTCTGTTCGGATCACGTGCAGCACCATGCAGTTGCCCAAAAGCACCATGGCATAGATGGCAGAGAAGGGAATGGAGATCCAGAGGTATTGCTGCTCCAGGCCAGAAAATCCAGTGAGAAGAAAGGAGGAAGAATTCATGATAGGGCTTACCAAAGTGGTAATTCTGGAACTGAGATACTTCTTCCAGGCAGAAAGAAGGTCGTTTTCAAAAAAAAAAAAAAAAATCCTCCAATTTCAGATAACTTAGGTGAAATTTCTAAGTAAATGAAAGTAGGCTTAGAGTCAATTAAGTGTACAAAGTATTAGATGAATAGTTCTGTTCTTTAGCAATGTATTATTATCTACTACCTGGAAGAGAATAGTGTTCTCCCAGTGTCATTTAAGAGCTATTATTCATCCATTGGCAAGGTGCACAGATGTCCTTAGAAGCCACAAGTGAAAGCGAATAGACTAGAGTAGGAAGCTAATTTTCAGAAAGCATACGTTACTTGGGATATTTTCCCAGGGCTTCTGGTCAATGGTATACCTATAAAATTGAGCGCCAACGTTCTTAAAGTAATTATTAGTTTCTTTGTTATGATTCATTAAGCATTGAATATAAAGAGTAAGATTTGGCTTTTAAGTGTCTAAAATCTGTTTAAATTAGTCACTGTGTAGCCATAGGTTCCCATTTTCTGTTGTCTCCAAGTGTATTTTTCCTCCAAATAGTACTTAGGGAAAGATGCTCCTGTTTTATTCCACTTCAGATAACACAGCCAACGAGTAAGGTTTTTTTCCCCTGTGGTGATAAACAGAGAGTAGTATTGATGTAAGAGGCCTTTGGCAAATGATTTCCCACAAGAATTCTGACCTCCTGAGATATTCAACTTACCTGTGCTCTTGTGATATGGAGACATATGTTGAAGACTCAGCCTCAGACATAAACCCAGTGTTCTCCACCCTCTTATCCATTTATTGCATCAGTAAGTTAAGTATTCATTGAATATGCATTTATTGAAGGGATGTGCAGTTTTTTTCTCTTCCTTAGAACCTACCATTCTAAAGATTAGAAAGAAAGCAAATGTTGAACAGTTAAGTCCAGAATTTTAAAAAGCCTCATTGTGGCAGGATTTCTTGCTTCTTCGTCACATTGAGTTTTGCCCTTAGGAGTCATCATAAAAGGTTTAAGGCTCTTATAATGTAGGCAGGTGTTTAAAAGTTTATACCGGCTTTTGTGTTTGATTTCATTGTCCCAACGTGTTAAATTAGCTTCAGATTCTGGTTTCGTCTTGTGACATATTCCTCATCTTTGTCATACTAGCCCACTAGGCAGCTCCTCAGGCTAACCTTCTTATGAATTCACCGTTTCCATGTGAGACCTTTTCTAGTATCATGTTCATTATTATTTCTTGCCCTGAACCCCACTCTGCATTAGATAACTTTGCCTGCTGTTTTTTTTTTAAGTTTATTTACTTTTTTGAGACAGAGAGAGACAGAGCATGAGTGGGGGAGGGGCAGAGAGAGAGGGAGACACAGAATCCGAAACAGGCTCCAGGCTCTGAGCTGTCAGCACAGAGCGTTGATGCAGAGCTCAAACCCACGAACTGTGAGATCTGACCTGAGCCGAAGTCGGATGCTTAACTGACTGAGCCACCCAGGCACCCCCTTTGCCTGCTGTTTTTAGTTGTCTCCTTCCTTGAATGATTGGAGCATTCACCCCTTGAAGACAAATCTGTCAGCCTCAGCCTCAAGCACTTTACCTTCTTTTATTTCTCAAAACACCATTTCTCTTCTTTAATGAGATTTTTTTTCCAGATGTTCATTCTACCTGGGATGTTCTTTTCACAGACATGGTCTTTCCCATCTTCTCCCAAACCTCTCCCACCACTTTTAAAACCAGCCTGTCCCTTCCCTCTGCAACTTAACCACTACTTCTCAGGAAGCCCCTTAACTAATACAGATTTCCCCCACAAATCTATTGTTTTGGTAACCATATTTACTTTTATATAACTTACTGAATTCATAATTTGATATTCATTAGCCTACATAATTGACTAAGGTCTCTGCTAAATTCTCTGAGATGGGGCACAGTGTTAATATTTATTCACTATTGTAGCCTGAAATTTGCACCTCAAAGTCCTCACCTCTCCTGTGAGCTCATATTCATGGATACAGCTGCCTACTTTGATATCTCCATCTGGATGTTTAATCTTAAAATTCAAATTATAACAAAAAATATTTGGTTTGCCTCAGGAATTCATTTTTCCCCATTTCCTCCTAATATTATAAAATGACTTCACCAATCCCAATATTGCTTAAGAAAACTCTCAAGAATCTTTCTCAATTCTTCCCTTTCCTTTCTTCTCCTGGATATCAAATCCTTCATCTATTTCTATAGTTTCCACCCTGCATCTGTCCACTTCTCACCTATACACTATACACTGTCACTGTACTGGTAAATAATATCATCAACTGTTCCATGGCTATTATACTTGGCTAATTTTCTAGCTAGATTTATTGTTTTTGCACTTGTCTCCTAAAGATGTATTCTCCTTGGAGAAACCAGCCTGCTTTTCTACAAACATCTACTAGATCACATGAGCCTTTGTTAAACAAAACAAATGTCACTGATGGATTTTCATTGCTCTTAAGATAAAAGAGAATTTATTTCTCATGGTCAGAAAACTTTAAATGATCTGACCCACACACCTCTCCATCTACATCATAGACCACTGTTGTTTTCCCTCCCTGATCTCCAGGAATTTTTAATTCCTCAGAACAAATTAAGAATATTCCTGCCTCAGGGGCTTTGTTCTTGATAATCTCTCTGCTTAGAATGATCTATTTCATGTATTTGCACAAAACCTCTTTTCATCATTCTGGATTCTTCCACTCCAGGTGACATAGCCAATAGTCACTGTTTCTTCTTTGGTGAAGTTCATTGTGCCTTCCTCAGAGGGACTCTTGTAACCCCACCACCAGTTCCCCATTCTCTCAAATAAGTTACTCTCAGCACAATGCTCTGCTTTGTGTTTATACCACTTATTGTATGCGGATCTTCCATTAGATCTACTGGGAAGTTTGAGAAGACCAGGAGCCATGTCTGGTTTATGCTCACTGAAATGCAAAATGAGGTTTAGCACAGAGTGGGCATTCAGTAAATAATTATTGAATTATTTGATTTGATCTATGAATTAAAAGCTGCCCAATTATACAGGTATAAAAACAAGTTAGGGGTGCCTGGCTGGCTCAGTCAGATATGCATCCAATTCTTGAATTTGGCTCAGGTCATGATCTCACAATTTATGGGTTCAAGTTTCATGGCCTGCTTGGGATTCTCTCTCTCTCCCTCTCTCTCTCTGTCCCTCCCCTGCTTGCACTCCTTCTCTCAAAATAAACAAACAGCAATATCAAAAAAAAAAAAAGAAAAACAAGTTAAATGCAAATGCATTGTAAAAAATACTGTGAAATATAAACACTCATATCATAAAGTACACATCTTTCCCTTGCTGACCACATGCTACCAAATGTGTGTCATCCTATATAAGTTTTATATGATATGTAAAACAGATGCTGCCCCAGGCATTCCGGCTGGCCTTGGACAGGACGCTCAGAACCCAAATATGATTCCTATCATTCACAACGTGACCCAGACATGGAAACTTGGCCCTGGGATTGGTGACAAAATATTCAAACATCCTGAGTATAGGCATGTATTAAAAGCCATACTCTCACTGAGGCTTCTTCAGATTAGCCACAAAGGTTAATGCTGCTGCCTCATGTTGGAGAATTTTTTTTAAATTCTATTTTGAGATAGGGCAGAAATTGGGAGAAGATAAGGATGATGAGATGAAGAAATGAATATTTCAAGAAGAAAGTGGTTAGATATGTCAGATGCACAGTATGCTCCATCTGTATCAACAAGGGGTAAAATAATATCATTTCTCCAAACATCATGCTATGTTATGGTCCCTCAAAGTCAGTGTGCATAATATTTCTTTCTAAATTTCTGGTAACCAGAACAATACCGGGCATAAAATAAATAATTAGTGAGGACAAGTTGAGTTGAGGGCAGTGAAAGGATTATGGGGCTGGCTCTGTACGCTTTGTCTGGAATGTTGATTTAGAAAGCATATCTGTGATGAAATTGAACAGACCATTCAGAAGAGTCTTTTCTTATACCCTCCAATTCAAACTTACCTACATGTTCAGGTATCTCTGTCTTTTTTTTTTTTTTTCCTGTTTTTTGGAAATGATCCTCTATTTGATTACTTGCTGCCTTTTTCTTTTTTTTTTTTTTTTTTCAGATTAGGTAGGGTAATGACCAATAGTCCTTATTTACCCTAAAGGCATAAAGGAAGATTGTTGGATCTGAAAGTCAGAGCCTTATCAGTATATTGAATAAAAACCATCTGTTTGCTAGGATAGTCCGAGTTTCAGATTATTTAATGAGACCCATACACAACTTGCTTTGGACAATAAATTTTTTTTTAATGTTTTATTTATTTCTAGGAGAGAGAGAGACAGCATGAGCAGGGGAGGGTCAGAGAGAGAGGGGGTCACAGACTGAAACAGGCTCCAGGCTCCGAGCTGGCAGTCAGCACAGAGCCCGACGCGGGGCTCGAACCCACGAACAGCAAGATCATGACCTAAGCGAAAGTCGGACGCTTAACCGCTTAACCGACTAAGCCACCCAGGCGCCCCTGGATAATAAATTTTTAAGTGGTCTCATTCTCTGATTAAGTATTCCTTCTAATGGTCCCATCTGGACACCAGCAGGGGGCAGAAGCAGCCCATTGAATTTTCCTCTCTACAGGGATGCATAAAGCAGGTTTGCTTTAAAACTGGTAAGTGTGAGGCCAAGGCAGTGAGAGTCCAGGCATGAATCAAGAGTTAAGAACCTTCTATAACACTGATCCAAAACACTGGGTGTTCAGGGGTTCTCAATATGTTAGCTTTGGAGGTGACTTATCCACCAAAAACCCAGAATAGGCTTAAAATTCCAGTTTACAGGAATTCATTTTGTGAATATTCTCTTTATTATATATTATTTGTTTATCTAGTCTTACTATATATCTTTCTTATTGTATTATATAAGATGTTTATAAATAATACTCCCATGATAATTAAAATATTGAAAAAGGATTATCCATAATTTAGAACCGTGATAAAATATTATATTACATGGTACATTTGTTTAACTGTGGTCCTTTGGGTGTTTAAGAAGTTTCATTAGGATTCTTATTGTTTGATTGTACTAGGACAAAAATAATCTCTATCAAGGAAATTTATCTGTTTTAATGCTGCTTCTATATTTAAGACAATGTAAGACAACTTAACCCACCCAGTGAAACTCTAACCTTAGCCAAATGAGGGAAGGGTGGGATTGTAGCCACAGTATCTTAGGGAAGGGAGTTACTCAAAGCAATTCACCAGGATGTTATTACTAGGATGTGCTGTTACTGGGGGAAAAGAAGATGGAATACACATGGCTAGACTTCCCTCTAGGGCCTATGTGAAGCCATGGGTGACTAACGGCCTCTTGCTTACCCTATCCAAGATTCATCTGACAGATGCAGTGCTGCTCTTGCTGTGGCCTTTGATAATGGGTTTTTGCATTATATGAGAATAGATCACCTTTTATTTATGGGAACCAAATTTCAGTGCTTCTCAGCCATTGTTCTATTGTTACATTACAGCAAATGTAAAATTTTAATTGCTTAAATCCCTATAATTCCTAGATCCTTGGATTTCTAGAATGCTTCAGAGGAGGTAAAGGCTCATTACCTGAGATGCTAGTGTCTCAGGTTCTATAGCCTTACCAATCAGGTATGAGCCGACATGTCTCTCAGAATGGAAAGAGCAACCATTTGGAAGGCACTGATGTCCTAGAATGGGACAAAATGCACAGGAAATGCACTGGTACCATAGCAGTGGTTTGTTCATTTAATCCATCATAGACTTTATTATTTTTGTTTTTCTTTTTAACTCCTTTTTGGGGTGGTGGAACTTTGTTTTATTTCACTTTGCTTTTGAAAATACACTGTATACAGGCACTGGGGTCCAGGTTCTATGGTTTAAAAAAATAGGCAAAGACCAGAATCACCGAGTTTGTAGATTAGTGAGCAATTGAGTCTGGTGTGATAGCTACTGAACCACTTTTAATGCCTATCTATGGAGATATAAATGAAGGTCACAGCTAAAGAGTTTCTGAGGGAGAAAAGATGAGAAAGCAATATATGGTAGGAAGTAACATCTGACACCAGGAATACCTTAGATATCAGTGAATATAGTGGCAGTGATGATCCAGGAAGGGATGGTAGCATGTGTAAATGTCTAGGAGTAAAAGAAAATGTATGGTACTTGTGCTACCTCTCCATTGTCAGCCTCATTCACCATAAGTTAATCTTATCCTGATTTGTCTCATTTTATCTGTCATGATGGATTCATTTTCCTCTTTTTAAAATGTATCTGTATAGAGGTGCCTGGGTGGCCCCATCGGTTAAGCAACCGACTTTGGCTCAGGTCACGATCTCATGGCTCATGGATTCGAGCCCTGATAGCTAGCTCAGAGCCTGGAGCCTGCTTCAGATTCTGTGCCTCCCTCTCTCTCTGACCCTCCCCTGCTCATGCTGTCTCTCTCTCTCTCTCTCTCAGAAATAAATAAAACATTTAAAAATTAAAAAAAAAATAAAATGTATATGTATTGAATGCTATCATTTTCTTAATATTTGGCTTATTCATGCAACATATTTTTGAATTGGATTCATATTGCTGGCATAACTATAGTTGTCTCTTTTCCTTTGTTGGATGGTATTTCATTTTACATATATACCACAATACGTTTATTGCTATTACTATGGATGGATATTTGGGTCCTTTCTAGCTTTTGAACTGTAATAAATAATGTTGCTATAAAGATTATTGTAAATATTTTGTGGAAATATGAATTTCTGGAAACTGCTGGGTCATACAGTATGCGTATGTTCATCTTTAGCATATGCTGTTGAACAGTTTATCTTTCCACTGGAGAAACTGAGTTCCAGCGAGTTTAAATTGTTCATGGCTACATCCCGGAACAATAACAAGTACACATATTTTTGTCCATATTTGGCTAGAAATTTTATGAGAAAAACAATTGTGGGAAGCAATGAGACCCCAAAGAGTTACAAAATGAGAGAAATACAAGGGTATCGCCTCTCAAGGTTATCTCCCAGAAATATCTGATTAAACTTTGAAGAAGGCTCTAAGTCATTTTGGCAATGTAGAAAATCTCTTTCCTGCAGACAGGCAGATCATTCTTTTTCCATAGCTGAGTGTAATATGTAAAATGATAGCAAGGAGAAAATGCCTATTTTTTAATATTTTGTTATTTATCATGAAAGAGAGAGAGCGGCCAGAGAAAAGGAGAGAATCTGTAGGCACAAGTAAGCTCTGTGGTGCCAGCGCAGAGCTGGATGTAGGGCTCGATCTCATAAACCATGAAATCATGACCTGAGCCAATATCAAGAGACGGAGGGAGGCTTAACTGACTGAGCCACCCAGGCACCCTGCGAAATGCTTATTCTAAATCTTATATTATTTTAGTTTACTTCTAGTAAATAATTAATGAAATTAATACCCAGATTTCCTTCAGAACTGTTCTGCTTTTTCTCTTTCCTAATTTTTTCTCCTTTTAGATATGTTTTGTTACTTTTAATTTCCTCTCTCCTCTTTATGACCAGCCTTGGTTTAGGTGGAAAAGCTGGGATTATAGTGAAGTTTAAAGCTTAGCCCTACCATCAACCTGAGCAGGAAGACGGCAAGCCAAGAAGAGAGGGGACCAGTCTCCTACTTTCCTCATGTGTTCTGCAAATCATGTAGAAATTCCCCAGCTCAGGGATTATCAGAGACTGAGAAAGTCAACTTCCTTATGCATTCCACTCTTTTACCAACAAAGCAAAGCTACCTTTATCTCCTTTTTCCCCTTCTAATAATCCCTTCATGAACTTTTTTGTGGTATTTCTTAGTCTTTTTGATACCCTCTGATTTCATTTCAGGGGTATGACTGAGTTATTATAAGGACTACAAATTAATATTAACAATTCAGGTTGGCCAAGGAGACCAAGGAGTGCATCATAACTCTGTGCAGAAATATTTATTGTCCCATGCATCTGAGAAGAGAATGGTAGAGGTAATTTAATATATTGAAAGAACAGGAATCATCTTGGACTAAATTGCTTTTACTTTCTATTTTATTTTTTTAAATCCCAGTAGAACTGATGTACTGTGTTATAATAGTTTCAAGTGTACAATATAGTGATTCAAGAATTCTATACATTACTCAATGCTTTTCACGATAAGTGTCCTCTTAATACCCATCACCTATTTTACCCATACCCACCACTCACCTGCCTTCTGATAACCACCAGTTTGTTCTCTACAGTTAAAAGTCTGCTTTCTTTTTTGTTTGTCTCTTTTTTTCTTTGTTTCGTATCTTAAATTTCACCTATGCTTGAAATCATATGGTATTTTCCTTTCTCTTACTGACTTATTTCACTTAGCATTATACCCTCTAGACCTATCCATGTTGTTGCAAATGCCAAGATTTCATTCCTTTTTATGGCTGAGTAATATCCCATTGTAAACACATACCACATCTTCTTTATCTGTTAATCTAACGATGGATACTTGGGTGGCTTCAATAGTTTGGCTACTGTAAACAATGCTGCAATAAACATAAGGGTGCATATATCTTTTTGAATTCATTGGGTAAATACCCAGTACTGGAATTATTGGATTATAAGGTTTTTCTAATTTTTTGAAGAATACCATACTATTGGTATGTGACCGTGTCTGTTTGCACTCCCACCAAGAGTGCATGAAGGTTCCTATGTTTCCACATCCTCATCAACACTTGTTGTTTCTTGTGCTTTTGATTTAAGGCATTCTGACAGGTATGAGGTGACATATCATTGTGGTATTAATTTGCATTTTACTAATAATTAGTGATGTTAATCATCTTTTCATGTGTCTGTTGGCCATTTGTATGTCTTCTTTGGAACAATGTCTTATTATGTCTTCTGCCCGTTGCTTAATTGGATTATTTGGGTGTTTTAGTGTTGAGCTATATAGGTTCTTTACATATTTTGGGTATTAACCTTTTATCAGATGTCATTTGCAAATATTGTCTCCTATTCAGAAAGTTGTCTTTTAGTTTTGTTGGTTGTTTCCTTTGCTGTGCAGAAGCTCTTTATTTTGATGTAGTCCCAATAGTTTATTTTTGTTTTTGTTTCCTTTGTTTGAGGAAACATATGTAGAGAAATGTTCTTATGGGCGATGTTAGAGAAATTACTGCTTGTGTTCTCTTCTTGGATTTTTATGGCTCCAGATATCACATTCAGGTCCTTAATCAATTTTGAGTTAACTTCTGTGTGTGGTAGAAGAAATTGGTCCAGTTTCATTCATTTGCATATAGCTTTTCAGCTTTCCCAGCACCATTTGTTGAAGAGATTCCCTTTTTCCAATTGCATATTCTTGGGTCCTTCGTCAGCGATTAATTGACCATATAATCATGGGTTTATTTCTGAGATCTGTATTCCATTCCTTCGATCTATGTGTTTATTTTTGTGCCAGTACTATATTGTTTTGATTACCACAGTTTTGTGGTATATCTTAAATATGGGATTGTGATACCTTTAGTTCTGTTCTTCTTTTTCAAGATTGCTTTGGCTATTCAGGGTCTTCTGTGGTTCCAAACAAATTTTAGGATTAGTTGTTCTAGTTCTGTGAAAAATGTCATTTGTATTTTTCTAGGAATTGCATTAAATCTGTAGATTGCTTTGGGTAGTTTAGAAATTTTAACAGTATTTGTTTTACTAATCCATAAGCATGAAATATCTTTCCATTTGTTCTCTCTCCTTACTTATACTTTTTTTGAGGGCAAATATATCATTTTTTTACCTCTAAGACCTAGAACAGAGGTTTAATTTAAAATATAGGAATCTTATACATGCTTGTTGAATAAAACTGAACAAAAAAAAAGAGTAGTGAATAACCAAATTACTTCTGTGATGCACATACAAGAATTTTTAGACTCACAGGTAGGTGTGCAATTGTGTTTTTTCATGGGTAATCTGATATGAGAAAAATAGAAGTAAGGGTAGATAGAGGAGATGTGGGGAAATGTCATACCAATTTGTCAGTAGGCAAGATGAAACTTCTAACAATTCTGTCAATTATCTTTGGCAAAAAAAAAAAAAAAAGTAGTAATTCTTCATCTGAGAACACTTTGGATAGAATCCTATAAATCTCTGCTTTCCTCCCAACCTCAGTTTTGTTTGGTTTGGTTTGGTTTGGTTTGTTTGGTTTGGTTTGGTTTGGTTTGGTTTCCAGAATACTCCTTGGCTTCCAATTCCCCTTCAATCAATGTCCCCTTTGCTTCCTTGTACAATAAGTTATATGTGGAAGCATGGATCAGTGGGGTCCTCAACAAAAAAAGATAGTTCAACCAAAGTGCAAAGTCTGAAGAAAATAAACAAGATCTTTTGGTGAGTGTCACTTCATAACTTGAGAAGTTATGAAAGGCCCAAGAATCTCTTGGAAAAATCCTTCCAGACACTGAGAGAGGTTTAGACCTATATTCAAGTATATCAGCTGCAATGCTTCTATGCTCTTACTTTCTCTTAATCCTATTATTAACACAACACTCAGCAACAGTAAACTATAAAGGAGATCATCAGATGACCTATCCATCAGCCAACTGAGTTACATTTTTTCTCTTTTCTTTTCATTTTTTTTTTTTTACAAAGTGTTTATTGTCAAATTGGTTTCCATATAACACCTGAAAAACAAACAACCCAGTGAAGAAATGGGCAGAAGATATGAACAGACACTTCTCCAAAGAGGGCATCCAGATGGCCAACAGACACATGAAACGATGCTCAGCATCCCTCCTCATCAGGGAAATACAAATGAAAACCACACTGAGATACCACCTCATGCCAGTCAGAGTGGCTAAAATGAGCAAATCAAAGAACTCTAGATGCTGGCGAGAATGTGGAGAAACGAGCACCCTCCTACACTGTTGGTGGGAATGTAAACTGGTACTGAGTTACATTTTTGTATTGATTATTGATGTCTTTGTCTGTTTGTTTTGTTTTATTTTAGCTTGGCTGTTTTCAGATCCCTTCCTGTCTTCAACTATTTGTCACCTCTGATTTGGTCTCCTACTTCTCAAAACTTTGATATATGTTTCTCCAGCTTGTTTATTCCAGATGCATGTAACCATTCAACTTTCTTCTAGATCTGACTCCTATTAACATTGCTGCCTTGATGTTATTCAGTTCCTTAAAAATAAGGTTTCCAAACTCTCTAGAGCTCAACATTTCTTTTTTTTTTAAATATTTTTTTAATGCTTTATTTATTTCTAGGAGAGAGAGAGAGACAGCGTGAGCAGGTGAGGGTCAGAGAGAGAGGGAGTCACAGACTGAAACAGGCTCCAGGCTCTGAGCTGGTAGTCAGCACAGAGCCCGACGCGGGGCTCGAACCCAAGAACCGCGAGATTGTGACACAAGCGAAAGTCGGACGCTTAACCGACTAAGCCACCCAGGCGCCCCTAGAGCTCAACATTTCTATCCCACACTGAAATCTTTGGAATTTAGGAAAAGATGTTAAGTCAGTCAACTCACCCTTTGTGAATGGTCACCTGGCATTAATTTTTGTTAAAACTAAAAATGAGGGAATCACATCTCATAATTCTGCTGTGTTGAGGGGTCCCTGGCATCATGTCTGGTCTTTTATATTCCATCATTTGCCCTTCCGAATTCCTGCTGACCGGTTTTCCAGGACTGAATGAACCTACTGCTGGATCTCCATCCCTGTTTTCTAGGAGTACCTGGCGGTTCTCCTAGGCAATGCCACTGTCATTCACATTGTCCACACAGACTCATCCCTGAGCCAGTCCACGTGCTGCTTTCTGGCTCGGCTAGCAGGAACTGACTTGGGTCTCTGTGTGTCACAGTACTGCAGACAGTACTGGGACAGCAATGGCTAAATTTTGTAAGTGCCATTATATGCCTGTGTTTTGCATCTCTATTTTGTCCATACCTTTCTTTCATTAAACCAGTCATGAGTTTGCCCCTGACATATGATTGCTTGGTGGCCATCACTAGCCCTCCTTCTGCAATAGCCCTCAGTGCTTGTCAGCTCCCAGGTCGTGAGGACTGGAGTGTTTGGTGGTTCAGAGTGCATCTTTCCCCGTCTCTTATGGCCTGCGCCTCTCTGGTGTGTCTTACTGTGATAACAATATCCTTTCTTACTCCTACTGTCTACACCAGGATATGATCCAACTCTCCTGCCCTGGCTCACAAATTGATAGCTTCTGTGCTTTGTTGGTCATCTTGCTTGCTCAGACTTCAGCAATGTAAGTGTTTTCTTATATTCTGATTCTCAGATCTGCAGTGGCCATTGCCTCCTGCAGGGTGTAACTCCAAACTTTCACCCCAGTTGTATGTCACATTCTGACATACTTTATATCCATTTGCTAGACCCTTCGATTGCAGGCCATTCCTCTTTCCTCATCCATTTCATCAAGAGCAAATTATACATCCCCCTTCTGTTGCTGATGAACTGAGTCATTCACAACATCAAGACTGACTGGATCCACTGACCCTCATCAAAGTATTCTCTCTGAAGGAAAACCATGAGAGACTCTTGAATGCTGACAAAAACTGAGGACTGATGGATGTGGGGGGGGAGGGAGGGATGGGCATGGAGGAGGACACTTGTGGGGATGAGCACTGGGTGTTATGTGGAAACTAATTTGACAATAAACTATTTGTAAAAAAAAAAAAAAAAAAAAAAAAGAATGTCCTTGAAAGAGCAATAAAAAAAAAAAAGTATTCTCTCTGAAATGGATGGAAATGTGTGTTCTCAGTGAAAAAGTGATTACTTGTGGCAAAAATCTCAGGTCTTGTTCAGCTGTAACGTCAGTCCCTCACATGTCTCTAAGTATCACCTTTCTCATTTTGTTGTAAGAACTTAGTAAATGTATTCATTTTAACAGTGCCCAGAGAAAAACAATCAGAAAATAAAAATCAGTCCTAGAACAAAAATCAGTGTTTATAAAGCAAGTTGCAGAAGCAAGGGTACTTCTGGAACAACTCTGGCCCTTACCTATTTTATGAATTGAATAACTGAGATGGTTCTGTACTGTTTGACACCTTTTGAAGTGAGAGACTCCTTCCCATGATAAGCACAAATCCTAAGTAGCTTTCAAACAAGAATAGTAATCTCTACATGAAATACACATCCTGTGTACTCTGTTTCTCTTTCATCCTTCTCTACCTGCAACTACTGTTAGTACTGGGGTAGAACAGCAGCCAGCTAGTGCCTAGTGTTGTCAAAGCTGGACATTTGTCACTTGGAGACACTATACCTGTGGCCAAATCGGTATCTAGTGGTGCTTTATCAATCTGTTAATTAGTAATATTTACTGACATTTTCCTAATCTTGACTTTACATTTTTTATAATACTAATAATTAAAGAAAGCAAAATGAGAAGGGAAGACCTGAGAACTTGGTGGTAGGAGGCAAAACCTAGCAATATAAGAGAAAACTGGAGTTAAATATATTTTATTGTTTCTTTTCATAATAAAACCATCTTTAGCTTAAATAATTTTGCACAATTCTGCTTAAAAAAAGAGTGCTCTGCTAGTGGAATCATTACCCAACTGCACAACCTGGGCTACTTAATATTATTGGTGGTCCCTATCCATCGTCAGGCCCTTCTTTTGACCTTCTAGACTCTTCACCTTCCTCCCTGCCCCACTCGGCCACTCCATTCTGATGCCCATGCTGGTGTGTGTAGTCCACTTTCATGTAGATACTTGCATGATTCTTCTTTCCACTTTGTTTTTGTGTCATAATATATCAAATCTGTCAAGATCTATCTAGATCTATAGGAGCTCTATTGTTTGATGCTCTCTCTGTATGCCACTCATTAATACTCAGGTCAATGACAAATGTGAGGGTTCCTTCAGTAGATGAACAAAGTTGTCACAATTTTAACTCCCCTCTGATCCTGAAAGTTTATAGAATCATCAGCTACGCCTTTAGAAGGACACCTCATATTCATCTCCATTCTATATTCGGATGAAGATTGTTCACATATTAATTTAGTTAATCAATTAATTTACTTATTAGTTGCAATACTTTCAGAGTCTTTCTAACTATATTCAGAATGGGAATGTGGGAGGGGACAAGGACCACTTCAAGGTCATTTGATTTCCAGAATCTAGCATCCATACAAGTGGCTATTGACTGAGGAAATGGAATTAGGATGTGTTGCTGATGGTAATGCTGCAGTAATAACTGGAAAGGCAGAGAAGTCATCAGAGGCATCAGAGGGAGGCAGAGGAAAGATCAGGCCTTCAAACACTTCCTGGATATGCATGTTAAAGCATCTTGAGGAGAATGGGATTCCATTTGGTGTGAGCCCACAAAACGATTGCAAGACATCAGTGAATATCAAGCCACAAAAAGCCCCTTTTCACAATACCCTTAGTCATATATTTATCACAGTATTACTTGTTCCTTCCTTCCAATGCAGACTGTGAAAGTCTCAAGGCCAGGAACAGTGAAACTACCTCCCCTGTGTGGGTAGGTTGTTTGGGTCCTTCATGTGGGTCTCTGTTATAAGAGAATAGAGGGAGCCAGGATAAAAGTGATGGGGAGGATGAGTAACAGGACAGCAAAAGACAAAGGAAAAATCTCAGAGGAACAGTGGTGTCTTTAGAAAGAAGAACTTGGTGGATTTAGACAACTAGACAACTGGAGAGGGAGGACATTTATAAGGAAGGCTAAATAAAATAATTGACTTAAATAAAGCACAGCAAAAATCCAAACCCTAAACTGAACCTCCACTTGAATCTTTTTGTAGGGGAAAGTAAAATAGACAGCAGAGTCTGTTTCCCACATATCTAACTATTTATGACCTTTCTTTTTATGGAGTCTAAGATATATATAGATTTTCCCAAGGTCTGAACTAGCCCTTCATTTCTTCATGTTTAAAATGTTGTGCCCTCCCATGCCATGTACCCACTCGAGTGAGAGATGCAGAAATAATTTAATACACCAGTGTAGTGAAAACAAATATTCTTTATTTGGCAGGAGCCATATGTTCAAATAACTTCATAATTTAGACATGTTCAGGTATCAGGGTCTGGGGACCAAGGGACTTTTCCTGGAAAGCAAGAAAAGAACCTCAGTGGTATTTGTGCGCCATGGCACTGGCCACACCAGCCACCAGCTTCTGATAGGCAACCTGCACCTCTGTGGTGAATTCCTTGCCAAGGTGGCAGGCCAGCACACACACTAGCATGTTGCCCAGGAGCTGTGGGGAGGAGATAAGAGGTGGGCACATGGGTAGCAGAGGGATCCAGCTTAGGCTCAGAGTATCCTAGCCCTGTCCACAGACGCAAGTTGTGTCCATAGAATATAAGTAGACACATGCTGGGTCTCAGATGCTACTATTGATGTGACTCTAACCATATCAGTCTGATTTTCCATTTAGAAATGTTTCTTTCCTTCTGCTTTAACACGGAACTAAAATTATCATGGTCTTTCCCTCAAACTATGCAAAGAAGCAATCACATTTTACCCTCCCTGCTTTCAAAGAAAGAGATAAGGGAAAAAAGTATTAGAGTAAAAATTTTTAGATGGACTAAAAGAAGTATTAAATTAAACACTCAAAAGTTTAATTGAAATAATCAAGGAAAGACATTGCAGAGAACAAAAAGAGAACAAGAGGAAATTTTGAGCAAAGAGAGTGAAATAACAAAATAGCATAAAGTCCATGTTGGTGCAACTAGAATACATCCTTCCCATTTTAAACAGCTTTCTGATTTTCATACCCTTTACAGACAACATGAGCTTGTCCAGAAAAAGGAAAAAGAAGCAGAACATCTCACAGGCTCACCATGAAGTTCTCAGGATCCACATGCAGCTTGTCACAGTGCAGCTCACTGAGCTTAGCAAAGGCAACCTTGAGGTCATCGAAATTTTTCAGGCCATCACTGATAGAGTTCTGTACTTTCTTGCCATGGGCCTTCACCTTACTGTTGCTCATAATGACATCAGCAGAGGACAGGTCCCCAAAGGAGTCAAACTACCTCTGAGTCCAAGGGTAGACAACCAGCAGCCTGAGGGATGAAAACAGCACAGAGGGACAGAGAGAGTCAATACCTGTCAGAACCCTCAGGGACTGAGCCTTGTCCACCTGCCCAGCATCCATGCACTCTCCTTGACCTTGCCTTGCAACCTGGATACCGACCTGTCCAGGGCCTCACCGCCAATTTCATCTACATTCACCTTGCTCCATGAGCCTTTGACCAGACCTTTCTCTTCAGGAGTCAGAAATTCCATGGTGTCTGTTTATGTGGTTTCTAGTGAACATTGTTGTGTCAGAAACAAGTGTAAGCAGCAAGTGTCCCTGCTTTTCCGTTAATGCCCTACCCTGAACTTGCCCTGCCTGCTCCTGTGTGCTGATAGGCATAGGCCTGAGGGTGTGGGTGCAGGGTGAGGTCTGAATGATGACACACATAACTGCCTTTCAAATGTTCTAACAGTTTAAAAATCAAATAAACACACACACACACACACACACACAGTCCCCAGGACAGAGACAGAGACAATTTTTAAAATTTTATTTTACTCCAGAATGTCAAGTTTGCATAGTTCTCAATGTTTTGAACCAGGATGGGCCCAGTCTGAGTGTAATTAAGAGGATGAAAAGAGAATCTTCTACAAATCTGATGACTATCAGTCTTAAAGAAGATTCTCTTGATAGTCATCCAGAGGTATGTGGTTTTCTTTGTGTCCAAAATGACACTGAACCAGACCACTGTTGTTCACCTTAAGTAGGGTTCAATTTTAAATTCCCTTGAGTCTTCTAGGAATTTCAACAATCTAATCCATATTATCTTGGGTCAAGAAAGTTACCTTTATATACTGGCCTCCCAGAAAACAAACTCTCCATTACTTCAGCTTAGCATCATTTCCAAAGTTGAATTACCTTAAATTCATAAAATTAAATACAGTAAAAATACTCCAAGAAGAGCAGAACTCACAAAAATTATGGGCATACATTTTCTAAAAGTTGTAGCTCTGTATGAAAAGCAGTCAGCCAATCTAGCCATAACGTGGTTAAAATACCTGCTAATTATTACAATGACAATAACTGTTTTAGACTATAATTGCCACTGATATTTCCTTCCCTGGGCTCAAGCTTTTGTTGACATCATTAAGCGGGCCATGGTGTTGATTCATAAAAATCAAAGGAGCAATTTTTCACCAAGTTAAATTAGAAACTGTAAACCTCCAGGGGCAGAATCTGGTAGCAGTCTGAGCACTTTTACAAATATGTAAGGTGGTAGTTCATAAGACCCAGTGTCCAAAACACAAGGAATAGAAAGCAAATGTCTGATCAGTGTTTTACTTCCTCATGTGCTTTCTCACTGGGGACTTTAGCATCAATACCAAAGGAACCTTATGCATATTGCTCTCTAGTTCCACAGTTCAAAGATAGGGAATAATCATTTATTCTTCCACTGACTCTTTCATTTAGTACACATTCACTCACTGCCTATGGAGGAACTTAATAGGGCACGGCAGTCATGTAAGTCAGTACAAAATGGGCAGAAACATTTGTACACCACAGAGTGTGAGTGCGATGGAAAAGAAGCAATGTGAAAAATCTGTAGAGGGGAAGGGTTTAGAAAGATTTCCTTTGGCAATACTGGAAAGTTCCTTAAGGCCAGGGTCCAAAGGTCTCACAAGTAATAATCCAGCATTGAATTTTGTCTAAAATGGTAGGGTGGGATCAGGAATTATTGATGCAGGTGTTTGGGGCAAGTAAAAGATGGAAGTTATTCCTGAGAGCAGGAGCACTTGATCAAGTGTGGTATTGAAAGCTACAGGGGTACCTGGGTGGCTCAGTCGGTTAAGCACCCAACTTCATTCAGGTAATGATCTCACAGTTCATGAGTTTGAGCCCTGCATCAGGCTCTGTGCTGACTTCCTGCTTCAGATTCCGTGTCTCCCTCTCTCTCTCTGCCCCTTCCCTGCTCATGCTCTGTCTTTCTCTCTCTCTCTCAAAAATAAGTAAATATTAAAAAAACATTTTTTTTAAAGAAAGCTACACTGCAAGCAAGGCATGTAGGGAAAAAGAAACAGGACAGTGTCTTGATCATTCATTATGTCTGTAATGGAACACAGTGTTTGTTAGTAATTGCATTATCCTGAAGGCTGTGTCTTAGGTTTGAAGCCCTTTATAGAGCCCCTGTAATGCCAGTATTCTCTATATATTTAAAACCTTCTGAACAATGCATATGCTTGGGAGGCAGAAGTGTTATATGCCAGTGACTACGTATGGTGCCATCATTTCTCATTTCCTGTGACATCTTTGAATGAAACATAAGCGCTTCCTATCTGTAGATCCTAAGGGATTTACCATATCCCCAGACAAAATCAAAGTAAAAAATAAAATAAAATAAAATAAAATAAAATAAAATAATAAGCAAAATGAATCAGGAAGTGAGTTGAAAGTTCTTTATTAGACAGAATCCATACCCTTGAAGGTAGACATTATTTTGCCAAGTTCAGAAGATAGAATTTAAGGATTCAGGTTCTTCCGTCATGATCTCAATGGTACTTGTGAGCCAGGGCGTTGGCCACACCAGCCACCACCTTCTGATAGGCAGCCTGCACCGGGGGGGTGAACTCATTGCCAAAGTGGTGAGCCAGCACACACACCAGCACGTTGCCCAGGAGCTGTGAGGAAGACATGATTAAGAGAGAAATCAAGCTTGGCTTCTGAGAAACTAGGCCAACAATCTTTTATTTTCCCTGCCCACCCTCTAGCCCAAACTGATCTTCAGGTTATCTTCATCAGCATAATTGAGTAACCATATATGTATGTATATTGTCTACTTTTATTATATGTATCTTATATAACATTGAACAGATTAATTAGTATGATAATGTCTGTCCCTACTTCCTTACTTCTGTTCTACCACCATCACATATTCACTTTCCTTTCCTTTCCATTGGGTTTTGATTCCTTAAAATTCCAGTTATTCTTTAATTTTGAACTGATGTTTAGACACTAGAGGACAACCTGAGCCTCTCCCCTTTGAGGAGCCCTACCAATCGCCATATAGAGAGATAGAAAGACTTTTACAAGTGTAGAAGTAGAAGATGGGAGCTAATATGTACAATTTGCTTACCGAGTAGGAAAAAAGTTAGGGAGAAAAAGAGAGAGGCAAAAGATTAGATATTAAGTAAGAACTTGATTTAAAAAAAAAACAAGTTTGTGAGAAAGAAATGATATGGAGTACTGAAAGAAAAGTATAAAACCCACCATTTTGAAAAGCATTCGATGATGATAGATACTAAAGCAAAAAGGATGCTGGACAGAGAACAGGTAGGTGAAAGAACCAAAGCAGAAGACTAGAATACAAAAAGAAAAGACAAATGGAACATTTCCTAGACTCACCTTGAAGTTCTCGGGATCCACGTGCAGCTTGTCACAGTGCAGCTCACTGAGCTTAGCAAAGGTGCCCTTGAGGTCGTCGATATGTTTCAGGCCATCACTGAAGGAGTTCAGCACCTTCTTGCCGTGGGCCTTCACCTTACTGTTGCCCATAATGGCATCAGCAGAGGACAGGTCCCCAAAGGATTGGAAGAACCTCTGAGTCCAGGGGTAGACAACCAGCAGCCTGAGGGGTGAAATCAGCATGGGGAGACAGAAGGAGTCAATGCCTGTCAGAACCCTCAGGGACTGAGCCTTGTCCACCTGCCCAGCATCCATACACTCTCCTTGACCCTGCCTTGCAACCTGGATACCGACCTGCCCAGGGCCTCACCGCCAACTTCGTCCACGTTCACCTTGCTCCACAGGTCATTGACCAGACTCTTCTCCTCGGCAGTCAGAAATCCCATGGTGTCTGTTTGTGTGGTTGCTAGCAAACACAGCTGTGTCAGAAGCAAGTGTAAGCAGCAGGTGTCCTTGCTCTTCCTTTTATGCCCAGGCCTGATCTCACCCTCCCTGCTCCTGTGAACTGATTGGCCCAGGCCTGGGTGTGGCCCTGCAGGGTGAGGTCTAAATGATGACAGACATACCTGTCCTTCAATGTTCTAAATGTTTAAAATGCAAATAAACACACACACACACACACACACACACACACACACACACACCTTTTTTGATGTGTAGGCTTTGAGTTTTATTTTCCTAAATTTAAACCTTCATTAGCCTTACCATTGTTTTACATTTGGACTCTTTTCAAGACCCTATTTCACACTCCTGATATTAGAGTTTAGGCGTAAGTGTGCAAAGGGAGTTCTTCTTGGGAAGTTTGGCCATATCTTTTGTAGGAACTCTGTCAAGAGAAATTCAGAGGCCTTACTAAATAACAGTATGGAATCTGTTTATATTTTACCTGTCAAGTACCAAATTGTCAAAGCCACAGCTTTGCTATCTTGACTGACAGAAATTAGCACCTACTTAGAATTTCCCTACCATTTCTTGTCCTCAGAAATGGCCCCCCTAAGTTCTATTGTATCTTCTTCCTTCAGCTTCTTTGGCCATGGATGTATGGACTACTATCTTGTGCTGACAACTGCTATAGCCATCATATTCCTGGCTTCAGCACAGAAGTTCTGTTCTCTCTTACCATTGTTACTTAGCATGACTAAATAGGGAAATGGACTTCTCCTTTTCTTACTCATGACCCTACAGTGATAAGGCTGCAAGTTGTAATAAGACATCAAAAGCTCAGACATATCAGACAAAAATAAGAATAAATGGATAAAGGTGGCCATGTTCAGAGTCTCAGGCTCGAATCCGGATCAATATTTGAGGTTTCTAGAAATCTTTGAGACCCACTACCCTCTTCCTTTTAAGCTTATTTCTACTGTGTAAAGGGGAAACCACAAGATATTTGGCTTACTATGATTTCAGCTCCACTGGGCACCAACATACTCACATACACGTATGCACATATGTGCGTGCGTGCGCGCTCACACACATACACACACACACACACACACACACACCAGTCCCCAAAAGAGAGACAGAGAGACAATGTTTTTGTTTTTATTTCTTTTACTCCAGTATGTCAAGTTTACATAGTTCTTTTTTTTTTTTTTTTTACAAATAGTTTATTGTCAAATTAGTTTCCACATAACACCCAGTGCTCATCCCCACAAGTGCCCTCCTCCATGCCCATCCCCCCCTCCCCCCCCCACATCCATCAGTCCTCAGTTTTTGTCAGCATTCAAGAGTCTCTCATGGTTTGCCTCTCTCCCTTTCCCCCACCATTTCCCCCCTTCTTCTCCCGATTGGTCCTCTGTTAAGTTCCTCCTAGTCCTCCTATACGTGCACACATATGATATTTGTCCTTCTCTGCCTGACTTTTTTCGCTCAGCATAACACCCTCAAGGTCCATCCATGTAGCTACACATGGCCAGATTTCATTGTTTCTCATTGCCATGTAGCATTCCATGGTATAGATAAACCACATCTTCTTGATCCATTCATCTGTTGATGGACACTTAGGCTCTTTCCATGTTTTAGCTATTGTGGAGAGTGCTGCTATGAACATTGGGGTACATGTGCTCCTATGCCTCAGCATTTCTGTATCCCTTGGGTAAATTCCTAGCAGTGCTATTGCTGGGTCATAGGGGAGTTCTATTGTTAGTTTCCTGAGGAACCTCCACACTGTTTTCCAGAGGGGCTGTACCAGTTTACATTCCCACCAACAGTGTAGGAGGGTGCCCGTTTCTCCACATCCTCGCCAGCATCTAGAGTTCTCTGATTGGCTCATTTTAGCCACTCTGACTGGCGTGAGGTGGTATCTCAGTGTGGTTTTGATTTGTATTTCCCTGATGAGTGTCAAGTTTACATAGTTCTTAATGTTTTGAACCAGGATGGCCTAGCGTGAGTGTATTTAAGAGGATGACTATCAAGAGAATCTTCTTTACAAGAATTTTCTTCAAGATTCGCTTGATGATTATCAATCTTGAAGAAGATTCTCTTAATAGTCATGTACAGGTATGTTGTTTTAATAGAGTAAAAATGACACTGAACCAAAACACTTTAATATATGTAGTAGTGTTCAATTTTAAATTTCTTTCATTCATCTAGGCATTTCAATAAACTAATCCAATTTTCCAGGGTGGAGTTATCTTTCAAATTTCTCTCTCAGATGTACGATCTCTCGAACACCTCAGGTTAGCATCCTTTCAAACATTAAATTAAATTACATTCATAAAATTACATAAAGTAAAAGTACCCCAAAAAGAACAGAACTCACATAATTATGGGCATACATTTTTTAAAAGTCTCTCTGTATGGAAAACAGTAAAGTCACTCTAGCCATAATTTGGATAAAATACGTGGTAATTATTACAGGACAATGAATGTTTCAGTCTATAATTACCACTGATATTTCCTTCCCTGGGCTCAAGCTTTTGTTGACATCATTAAGCGGGCCATGGTGTTGATTCATAAAAATCAAAGGAGCAATTTTTCACCAAGTTAAATTAGAAACTGTAAACCTCCAGGGGCAGAATCTGGTAGCAGTCTGAGCACTTTTACAAATATGTAAGGTGGTAGTTCATAAGACCCAGTGTCCAAAACACAAGGAATAGAAAGCAAATGTCTGATCAGTGTTTTACTTCCTCATGTGCTTTCTCACTGGGGACTTTAGCATCAATACCAAAGGAACCTTATGCATATTGCTCTCTAGTTCCACAGTTCAAAGATAGGGAATAATCATTTATTCTTCCACTGACTCTTTCATTTAGTACACATTCACTCACTGCCTATGGAGGAACTTAATAGGGCACGGCAGTCATGTAAGTCAGTACAAAATGGGCAGAAACATTTGTACACCACAGAGTGTGAGTGCGATGGAAAAGAAGCAATGTGAAAAATCTGTAGAGGGGAAGGGTTTAGAAAGATTTCCTTTGGCAATACTGGAAAGTTCCTTAAGGCCAGGGTCCAAAGGTCTCACAAGTAATAATCCAGCATTGAATTTTGTCTAAAATGGTAGGGTGGGATCAGGAATTATTGATGCAGGTGTTTGGGGCAAGTAAAAGATGGAAGTTATTCCTGAGAGCAGGAGCACTTGATCAAGTGTGGTATTGAAAGCTACAGGGGTACCTGGGTGGCTCAGTCGGTTAAGCACCCAACTTCATTCAGGTAATGATCTCACAGTTCATGAGTTTGAGCCCTGCATCAGGCTCTGTGCTGACTTCCTGCTTCAGATTCCGTGTCTCCCTCTCTCTCTCTGCCCCTTCCCTGCTCATGCTCTGTCTTTCTCTCTCTCTCTCAAAAATAAGTAAATATTAAAAAAACATTTTTTTTAAAGAAAGCTACACTG
Organism: Hyaena hyaena; assembly: GCF_003009895.1. NCBI lineage: Eukaryota > Metazoa > Chordata > Mammalia > Carnivora > Hyaenidae > Hyaena > Hyaena hyaena. The sequence continues at coordinate 190,700 of NW_024082335.1, read as the reverse complement.
CAAGCAAGGCATGTAGGGAAAAAGAAACAGGACAGTGTCTTGATCATTCATTATGTCTGTAATGGAACACAGTGTTTGTTAGTAATTGCATTATCCTGAAGGCTGTGTCTTAGGTTTGAAGCCCTTTATAGAGCCCCTGTAATGCCAGTATTCTCTATATATTTAAAACCTTCTGAACAATGCATATGCTTGGGAGGCAGAAGTGTTATATGCCAGTGACTACGTATGGTGCCATCATTTCTCATTTCCTGTGACATCTTTGAATGAAACATAAGCGCTTCCTATCTGTAGATCCTAAGGGATTTACCATATCCCCAGACAAAATCAAAGTAAAAAATAAAATAAAATAAAATAAAATAAAATAAAATAATAAGCAAAATGAATCAGGAAGTGAGTTGAAAGTTCTTTATTAGACAGAATCCATACCCTTGAAGGTAGACATTATTTTGCCAAGTTCAGAAGATAGAATTTAAGGATTCAGGTTCTTCCGTCATGATCTCAATGGTACTTGTGAGCCAGGGCTTTGGCCACACCAGCCACCACCTTCTGATAGGCAGCCTGCACCGGGGGGGTGAACTCATTGCCAAAGTGGTGAGCCAGCACACACACCAGCACGTTGCCCAGGAGCTGTGAGGAAGACATGATTAAGAGAGAAATCAAGCTTGGCTTCTGAGAAACTAGGCCAACAATCTTTTATTTTCCCTGCCCACCCTCTAGCCCAAACTGATCTTCAGGTTATCTTCATCAGCATAATTGAGTAACCATATATGTATGTATATTGTCTACTTTTATTATATGTATCTTATATAACATTGAACAGATTAATTAGTATGATAATGTCTGTCCCTACTTCCTTACTTCTGTTCTACCACCATCACATATTCACTTTCCTTTCCTTTCCATTGGGTTTTGATTCCTTAAAATTCCAGTTATTCTTTAATTTTGAACTGATGTTTAGACACTAGAGGACAACCTGAGCCTCTCCCCTTTGAGGAGCCCTACCAATCGCCATATAGAGAGATAGAAAGACTTTTACAAGTGTAGAAGTAGAAGATGGGAGCTAATATGTACAATTTGCTTACCGAGTAGGAAAAAAGTTAGGGAGAAAAAGAGAGAGGCAAAAGATTAGATATTAAGTAAGAACTTGATTTAAAAAAAAAACAAGTTTGTGAGAAAGAAATGATATGGAGTACTGAAAGAAAAGTATAAAACCCACCATTTTGAAAAGCATTCGATGATGATAGATACTAAAGCAAAAAGGATGCTGGACAGAGAACAGGTAGGTGAAAGAACCAAAGCAGAAGACTAGAATTCAAAAAGAAAAGACAAATGGAACATTTCCTAGACTCACCTTGAAGTTCTCGGGATCCACGTGCAGCTTGTCACAGTGCAGCTCACTGAGCTTAGCAAAGGTGCCCTTGAGGTCTTCGATATGTTTCAGGCCATCACTGAAGGAGTTCAGCACCTTCTTGCCGTGGGCCTTCACCTTACTGTTGCCCATAATGGCATCAGCAGAGGACAGGTCCCCAAAGGATTGGAAGAACCTCTGAGTCCAGGGGTAGACAACCAGCAGCCTGAGGGGTGAAATCAGCATGGGGAGACAGAAGGAGTCAATGCCTGTCAGAACCCTCATGGACTGAGCCTTGTCCACCTGCCCAGCATCCATACACTCTCCTTGACCCTGCCTTGCAACCTGGATACCGACCTGCCCAGGGCCTCACCGCCAACTTCGTCCACGTTCACCTTGCTCCACAGGTCATTGACCAGACTCTTCTCCTCGGCAGTCAGAAATCCCATGGTGTCTGTTTGTGTGGTTGCTAGCAAACACAGCTGTGTCAGAAGCAAGTGTAAGCAGCAGGTGTCCTTGCTCTTCCTTTTATGCCCAGGCCTGATCTCACCCTCCCTGCTCCTGTGAACTGATTGGTCTAGGACATGTCAGAAGTTTGTGAGAACATGGCTTGCTTTTCAAAATTCTGTTTCCCTCAACCACCCTGAGACTGGCTGTTCTAGGTCTTGTGTGTCTTAACTCAGCTACCCTGCTTTCTCTTTCCCCCCTTATCTCCCTCAGCAGTTGGTTCCACAAATATTCTCCCATTCTCATTGATGGGTAAATTTTGTAGCCTGAGATAGTGGAATGTTTCTCATAGTATAGCAATCCAATTTTCACTTGATTGATTAGAAAACTAGGCAATAGAAATGTTACCAAGTTGACTCTACATGGAGCTTCTTTTTGTCTCTAGAAATATTTTCAGTGGTTGAAATGACCCAATGTTTTGCCATATATTAAACTTGCTTAATTTCTCCTTCTTTGGTTAAATACTTCTAGTAAGGAAAGTCTTTTCATTCCTTCATTGAAATAAAAGTCCACTAAGAGAATGAAAATAATGAATATTGTTTCTCCCCAGATAGTGAAATAGATTTTGGGAGCATGGATTATAATAGAAACAATTGAATGAGAGCTAAAGAAATAAATATATGCAACCTATATCATGATTACTTAAAACTATGATATGAATAAAGAAAGAATGAAGATTTATCTTATTCAACCAGATTATGTCTGACAGGGTGTCTGGAGAATGCAGGTGCAGAAATTTCCATCGTTTTGTCCTCAGGAAATCAATAGATCTAGAAATGAAACCTGAAAGGCAATTTGACTCTTTTCTGAATTAAAAATAACACTACCTTGACATATAGATACTAACCCTCCAGCAGAGCTATAAGGAAGAAGGGAGGGACGGACGGGGGGAGAAGCCAACAGGAGGAAAGAGAATGAAATAGAATGGAAGTCGAAGACAAAGAATATAAAGGAGGGGAAGGATTGGCAGTTCAAAATTTCACAAGGATGTAGATCAACAAAAACTCTCACATTGCTGGTGATACTATAAAATAGTATAACTGCTTTAGAAAATATTTGATAGTAGCTACAAAGGTAGAATATATCCAAAGCCTATGAACAAGCAATTATTCTTCTAGAAATGCAGAAAAGCATGCTCTTGTGAGTCCAAAGATGTGTACTGGAATGCCTATAAAATCTACATGCATAAGAATCTGAAACTGCTAGCAACTTAAAATGTCTTTCACTCAGCAGAATAGATAAATCATGGTATAGAAAAGCAATGAAATATTACACAAGTGTAAAAGGAATCAATGTCTGCTTCAGTTGCAGCAAAACAGATGACTTGTACAACATAGTGTCAGTTAGAAGTAATCAGAGACAACGATTCAATGTGTGTGACTTATATGCAAAAAGCCAGGCAGCGTAACTGTAATTCAGCTCTCAAGGGAGCATATTCTATGATAGGAAAGTTCAGAAGATCCATCAGTGATCTTTAAACTGTATTACAGATTATCTGTCTTTAACCTGAAAGCCAAGAAAAACTATTGAAAAGTTCAAGGAAGTAGGTGACATGATTTGATTTGTACCATTCCAAAATTATTCTGGCTTCTGTATATAAATGGATTTGAGGGGTAGAATGAATGAGACAAATAGTTTGGATAATATATTATAGTTGGAGGGGAATGGTAAAAATGCCATCTCTATTTTCAGGCTTTCAGGATGATGAATCAGCCCCTAGATGGGGAACACAGAAAGAGGGCTAAATTACCAGGAATAGATTAGGAAATGGTCCAAAGTTGTTTTAGACCTACTTTATTTGATGCACTCTTGAACAATCCAATATAGAATATTAAACAAATAGTTAGATATATGGTCTGGAGCTCATAAAGAACACAGTCAGTTCAAGAATACACAATGGAACCTGGCACACAGGAACAGATCATAGTGCCTCGTATATACTACTACAGCTGCCTTCTCAAAAATGACAACCAAAGCACTTTACAGCTATCTCCTTAAAATCTTGCAACATTTGGGCTTTTTCCATGATTTGGCTATTGTTGATAGTGCCGCTATAAACATTGAGGTGCATATGCCCAAATGTCTATCGACTGATGAATGGATAAAGAAGATGTAGTGCGCGCACACACACACACATACACACACAGACAGGAATATTACTCAGCTATCAAAAATAATGAAATCTTGCCATTTGCAATGATGTGAATAGAACTAGAGTGTATTATGCTAAGCACAATAAATCAGTCAGAGAAAGACAAATACTGTATGATTTCACTCACTTGTGGAAGTTAAGAAACAAAATAGATGAACATAGGGGAATGGAAGAAAAAATAAGATAAGATAAAAACAGAGAGGGGGCAAACCACAAAAGACTCTTACCTACAGAGAACAAACTGAGGGTTCCTGGAGGGGAGGTGGCTGGGGAGATAGGCTACATGGGTGATGTGCATTATCAAGGAGGGCATCAGTTGGGATGAGCACTGGGTGTTATACGTAAGTGAGGAATCACTAAATTCTACTCCTGAAACCAATACTACACTGTATGTTAACTAACTTGGATCTGAATAAAATCTTGGAAGTAAAACAAAAACAGAAAAACCTTGTAACATATTTGCAAGGTAGGAATTATTATTCCATTTTAGAAACATGGAAATTTATTCTGGAAAATGTTAACTCTTCAAGGTGATGGACCTGTAATTTTCTCTTTTCCTGCTAATCCCAAAGCTCAGGCTTTTCGCTTCTGTGCGAGGGACTTGGGAACCGGAATTTGAAGTGACAGCCACAAAAGTTGCTATGCTCAACTGCCAGCTCCAAGAAAGAGACCTCTTGGCACTTTCTGTTCTGAGAATAGATGTGTCTCTTTTCAGTCACTGGACACGGAGCCTGGCTATCATCTGTGACTTCACTACTCTCTACTGCACTTTGTTCCAAGTCCTGTGGCAAAGGACACAATGGTACCTTACTTTTTTTCTTAGCTTCGTTGCTCCTGTGAAGTTCACTGCTTTGCCCTCATTCGAATCACTGCACATTCCTGTGGCTAGGTCCAAGTTAGGCCCTGTCTTGTCAGTTCTATATCTGTACTTAGATCAGTTTCCCTAAAATTCCCTATTCACTATGTTACTCGTGTGTGCAAGAAATTTCAATGGTATTTTGCTTATCATAATAGTTTCTTTTCCTGGCAGCAGTGTCCCTAATTTTATGCCACCACACTGCTTTTACGGGCTGATTTCTCCTCTGTCGCTTAGATCCTGCATTTGTCATTTTCCCACATTAATGGCCTTTTGTCTTCACCAAAGGAATTAGAAATATGTCCCAGGTCACAGAGCTAGGAGATGAGGTACAGATTCAAATCGAAGCAGTTGGCTCCTAGGCCTTAGGGATAGTTCCTCCAGTAATACCAGTGAAACACTAAGGAAAGTTTAGAGCACAGTCCTTTGCTGGGTCTCTGGGAAGCCCCATCTGGACTCTATTACAGCTGATAAAAACATGTTTCTTATATTAAATAGAAGCAAAATACAGTGCCAAAGAGCTCTGAGCCTATATAGTCTCCTCTTTGAACCCCGACTCACTACAACATCCTTACATTTCTCTAGAGTTTCTCCATTCACTCCCTTTTGCTGAAGAGATTATTCGACCCGAGTCTATTTTCCCTTCCTAGAAGTAACTTCTCTTTGAAGCTACTCATTTTTTAAGTTTATTTATTTATTGAGAGAGAGAGAAAACAAATCAGGGAGGGGCAGAGGACAGAGAGAGAGAATCTTAAGCAAGCTCTGTGTCATCAGTGCAGAGCCCAGCGCGGGACTTGAATTCACAAACTACAAGATTGTGACCTGAGCTGACACCAAGAGTTGGGCGCTTAACTGACTGATCCAACAAGGTGCCCAAAGCCACTCTTATCTTGCAGAATCTTATAAGGCTATTTTCTCTATCCTCCCCAAACTTTTATTTCATATCACCCCATTCCTTATAGGAGTGCTTTCTTTTAGCTGAATTGACATAAAAGATAAAGAAAGAGAGAGAAGCCAAGGATGTTCCTTACAGACACAATGTTTATTTTATTTTTATCATATAGCCCCTAAGTCTGGAGGCAGGGCCCTGTGCCCATCTGCAGGAGATGGACTCTTGGAACACAGGGCCATCTGGCAGGTGCCCACATGGTTAGACAAGCCCTTCAGTGGTACTTGTGGGCCAGAGCATTAGCCACAGCAGTTGTCAGCTTTTGCCAAGCAGCCTGCACCTGCGGGGTAAACTCCTTGCTGAAGTGGGTTGCCAAGACAATCAAAATCACGTTGCCTAGAAGCTGAGGAGAGAGTGGGGATAAAAAGAAAATGGTACCTAATGAACAGAAGGCCTCAAACTGGCCACCTCCATTATCCTCTTGATAAGAGATTGAGCAATTTTCAGGGTCATGATCCCACAGAAGTTTACCATAATATGCTTGACATCAGCATCAAGATGACTCCTGGCCCTGAACATTCCACTGTACCTGGCCTTCTCTCATTTGCCCTGCCAGCATCCACTTTAGAATATTGCCATGGATGGCTTCTCTTTTGTAGAGATGCTGTTATTTTTTCAAGTAGGATTATAGAACTGCAAGGGGCCTTAATATGTATAGTCCAAGTCCCCAAATAATACATACATTCAAATTGTTTGGGCACTCACATGACAAAGAATCTTGTGCCATGTATACAGGAGCATTCCATCACTGCTAAAGGTGGCAGGGATCACAATCATCCATTGAAAATATTGACCTCATTTTGTCTTGCTTAGTCCAGGTTCTAAACTCAAGAATCATGCAGAAAGCTATTCATCATTTTTAGAGAAAATTTCAATTACCAAAGATAAGATCTTCTTCCTGTAATTGTATGCTCAGGCCAAAAACATTTAACTCAGTTGTGGCCAGTGTTCTTCCCTGGTCCTAATAATTTTTTCCAAAATATGAGATGGCCAGTGGTCTCCACTGGTCATAATGATTACCCTACTCCATTTTACCTATGATCTTTGGAACAATCTAACTCCCAAAATTAAGGTCTTCCCTGAAATACTACAACCCCCAAATTACCTTGGTAGAATCAGACATAAGTACCTGTGCTTCCTAACATATCCAAAGTGCAAATATCTAAGGTCAAAGAACAGAGCACAGGCATGCCCAGAACTCACCTTGAAGTTCTCAGGATCCACATGCATCTTGTCACAGTGCAGCTCACTCAGCTCAGCAAAGGTGTCCTTGAGGTCATCCATGTGTTTAACAGCATTTCCAAAGGAGGTCATCACCTTCTTGCCGTGGGCCTTGACCCTCGGGTTGCCCATGATGGCAGACTCAGAGGATAAGTTGCCAAAATTGTCAAAGAATCTCTGGGTCCATGGATAAACAACCAGGAGCCTGTGGGATGATCATAGTCACAGACCAGATGGGAAGTTGGAGTATGTAAGAAATCTGACCGATTCCCCTTTCAGGAACACTTTCTGCCTTTCTGCCCCCCTCCAATGCCTACCTTCCCAGGACTTCACCTCCAACCAGCTCCATGTTCACCCTGGCCCACAGGCTAGCTATAGCAGCCTTCTCCTCAGTCGTAAAATGCACCATGGTGTCAGGGAGCTCACTGTGGTCATTAATGTGTCAGAAGTGAGTCTGTGCTGCTACGTCTCTGTGTGGCCTTTTATTCAACACTTCTAGTTTCCAGGCCTTTGCTTCTCCCAATGAAGTGAGACTATTGGTCAAGGGTGGGTTGTCACCACCAGGGTGGGGTTTGGACAAGGGAGGGTCAGCAGGATGGACATTTGTGTCTCTGATAGTGTTGGGTGGCTCTATCAAGGGGATTCTGCTGTCCTCTCCCCACCATCCACTGTGCATTTCATATCTCAAGATTCCCACCCCATCAGCCCTGAGATGACCAGCAGGCTGACCACAAGGCATGACTAGAATTAAGAGGGGAAAGAATTAAAGAGCTTCTTGGGCATCATGTCACATGTTTTCAAGACACCATTCTGTTGTTTTCCTTGGGTATAAAAGAAGCCACAGCTTTTCTTGGTCACCAGTTTTCCTAAAACTTCCATGAGGCTCATACTTTTATAGTTCTTGTGAAGAAGAAAAGAGGCCAATCCAGCTTCAGTTCAGAAACACAACAAGTAAAAACTGAGTAATTTAAAGCATTGAGTACTGCCTGATTTTTGGTGAGTTCTATTAAAACATATGTGCATCTACTTGTTTGAGAAAATTTTGTTCACTGTGAACAACTATTACCAACTATCTACCCATTTGTGTCAGAAAATACAGAATTGAGTACTAGAGAAAACAGAGTGCTCTGTGGAGAATATTCAACTCTGTGGCAACAGCTAGGGATTAGGGGAGTTGTGTCTGGTATTTATTGTATCTACACTCCCTTGTGCTGAACTATTCCTCGTTTCTAATCAGGCAGAGGCAATCCTCAGTGACAGTGTTTCACACACTACTGTCCCTATGGCCTAAGGTGCTTTGGTCTCCTGCATCTCAAACAATCATTTGTAGGTCTAGATGGGGCACACTTTCAAGGAGAGAGGGAATGGCTTATTACTTCTTTTTCTCTCTCTCTCTCTCTCTCAGAGTTTATTGTTCCCATGTTCTAAGCTCCAGGAAGCTGGTTTGTTTGTTTTTCCCTGAGACCAATCATACAAGCAAAAAACAAAACAAAAAAATCCTCAATTTAAGAAATAATCTCCATGTGTATTTACAAGGGTACTTTAACATGTAAAGGGTTTAGCCCAATTAGTGTTGAATTTCTGCTAGTAGAAAAGAAATCCTTTGTCTTTTTGATATAGTGAGGGCTTTTATCAATTTATCTAGGGGACAAACTTACATTTACAATGTGAATAAGAAGTGTTAAGGTGCTGGAAGCTACTTCATCATGACACACTTGATTATCTGTGAGCTCTCAGGTCCAAGGTGTGTTGATGTGAACACTTTGGTACAGAGATGTAAAGAAAGAATGCGGGAATCAATCCCAAAAAGACTTCTTCGAGGGAAAAAGTCAAGGACACAAAAGGAACCCAAGGAAATGTTGAGCACAGCCGGGAACCCACCTACCCTCAGTCGGGTGCGTGGTAGGAGGGAATGGCTTGGGGTCCTGCTCCCTGATGGCCCCGGTACTTGTTTTGCACAGTGTATGCACACTGCGACCCCACAGACTCAGGGACATCTGCAACTCTGAATGTTGGCAAATAGTCTTCTACCTTCCCAGCCAACCAGACAATGATTCCAGCTATTACAACTAACTCCTGCTTTCCTCTCACCTTCTTTAGACAATTACTTTGCAAGAATTTTTTATTTCTCTCATTCATGGCTATTCCACACTTTCACTTTGTTTCCATACTCACTCTTCCCCCTGCTGTCCGGAAGCCTATCACATGTATGCTAGATCATCATCACAGTCATGTATCAGTGTTCTGGTCATTCATCCAGCACATATTTAACAAGCACATATTGACTGAAGCCCATTATGTCATGCATTGTTTTAAAAACTGGGAATCTTGGGGATCCCAGGTGGCTCAGTCGGTTAAGCATCTGACTTCAGCTCAGATCATGATCTCATGGGCCTTGATTTCAGGCCTGCTTTGAATTTTCCCTTTCTGCCCTTCTCCCCCCTCTCAAAAATAAACATTAAATAATTAAAAAATAAAAACTGGAAATCCTGGAAAAACAAGCCAACATATCTGGTATCACCATGTTCACATTCTAGTGGGTAGAGGATACCAACACTAATAATTAAACAAATCAATGAAGAAGGGAATTTCAGATGGTGTTATATGACAAGGAAAAAAAATGCACTTGATGACATGGTGGCAACTAACTAGAGAAAAATAATATAAGGACAGAGTTTCAAAAGGAATGTGCATTTGAAGTGGGACCTTGATAACAAGATGGAGTCGGGCGTAAGTAAATTGGAGAAACAAGTTCTTGGAAGTGGGAAGGGCAAGTGTAAAACTCAGAGGCTGGACAGAAAGGGAAAAAGGAAAGAAAGACAGGAAAGACTGAAGGAAGGAAGGAAGGAAGGAAGGAAGGAAGGAAGGAAGGAAGGAAGGAAGGAAAAGCCCAAGTTGGCATTTTGTTTAGAGAACATCATGACAAGATCTGAGAGAGATGTTAAGGAAGACTGGAAGGGAGCAGATTGGAGTGACTGGCCCGGCCTCACTGTTTGGGCACATGAGGGTAGAGTGGGTATTTACACTAAGGCCTAGGAAACCAGGAGAGATGTGTAAACCTGGCATCAGCCTGACTGCTAACCTACTCAGCACTCACAGCCGGCTAACCTCATTGCCCTGTTCAACACATGACAGCTTTGTCTATAACTCGGAATTAATTCCCGGTCAAACTAGTACTCCTGTGATCCTCCCTACTACTCTGCGCAGCATCTTTCCGTTTCCTTTTAATCTCTCAGTGCTCATCTGCTGCACTGAGCCGCCTTCTTGGCCTCTTCTGGTTCATCTTCCCAACTGAAATCCCCACCTCTCTGAGTTTGCAGAGATCCCCCTTATTTGAAACATGGGAGCAAATCTGCAGGGTCCTGCATGGTCTCTCCTGATGGTATGCAATCAATTGACCAGTCCCCAGCAGCTCTCGTCACTTAAACCACAAAGTTCTTTTGTAAAGCCTGGGCCAGTTCTCTAGAGGTGATTTCAAAGAATTATCTCCCACTGAGACCTCCAACCCCTCCCACCCCTAATGTACCCTCACAAGGGCTTGTGACAGACCAGCTGCTTTTAGAAAACATGTTCCCTCCTATCAGCAGAATGTAATTGCGGTCCATGCCTGGACCTTGACCTTTTGAGATTTGGGTTAATTTTCCCCTGGAGAATCCCCACACTGGTACTCTATCTCCACCCAGATCCTTGGTCTTCATCAGAGTCTTCACTCTGGTCCATATAATCCTCTGGTTCAGAGGAGTTCTTGTCCCTTGACACCCATCCTCTCTCATCAGAGCCTCCCCCTCCCAGCCACGTCATTAGTTTTAATTTGAAGAGCCCCAAGTGTATGTATTCCCCAAGTGTATGGCCTAACCATGCATTCCTTTCATTACCCTGTTGTTTCTTATTTTCTTGCCAAAATCTTTACTTCATACAAAAATTGAATGAGGAAATTGTATGTGTGTGCACACACACACACACACACACACACAGCCCAACAAATAATTCTTGGGATTCTCACAAGTTTAATAGCACATGGGAAAAGTAGAACTGAAGATAATTATAAAAGAACTCTTAGCAGAGCACTATTATTACCATTGCTATTACTATTATTATTGTTATTATCATGATTACTGCTACTACTACTACTACTACTGTGGCTGCTGCTTCTGCTATTGCTAGTGTTTGAAAATAAAGCTGTTCCTTGGTGACTCTATACTACTAGACAGGGGACTCAGTGATCACTATGGCCCAGGGCATTAGCCAGTCCAGTCACCATCTTCTTCCAGGCAGCCTGCACCAGGGAGGTGAATTCCTTGCCGAAGAAATGTTTTGCCAAAATAGTCACAAGCATGTTTCCCAGGAACTGTAAAAGGTGGCAAGAGATAATAGACACATACGATAGACAGAGAGTTCCAAGCTGGCCTCCAGGTACCTGAACCACACCAGTGTCAATTTCCCGCAAAGCCTGGGGTCTTACACAGTGACCAAACACAAATGTTTTCTCCTTGCTGAGAAACCACCTTCTCACCACCACCAACCTCCTATTTTGTGGGTTGAAAAACATGAACTCACAGGTTTCTTTCCAAACCCACTTCAGGACCCATATTCTTGGCATTTCCCTCTCTCCGAGACACTGTGCCCCACCTTAGGATTTATAAGATATAAGTTTGAAATGGGTCCCTAGGAGCAATTTTGTACACACGTCCAGGAAACATATGAATAACCTTAGCAATGTATTTGTGAACCTTAGGTTCCTTCCTTATATAGAGCCACATATGCCTGCATAGATATTTCTCCTTGTCTTTCTTTTTTCTGGGTTCAGGAGAGAAAAAAGTAAAGTTTAAGTTCTTTCCATACATTTGCAAGTTCCTTCCAGATATTTGCAATTGCAATTAGTTATTTTTCTTCATCTCTATAAAAGTCTCTCCTAAAAACAAAAAGAGTTCAGACAAGTCCCTCTAGATTTCAAGAAGTGTTCCTTAGGCCTATTGATCTTCGTTCAGTTCTCTCAACTCCAATGTTTCCAAATATTCCCCTTCCCACAGCCATCCTAGATTGCAGTCAGGTCAGTGCTCCGTTGCCGAAGTTGTCCTGAGTTTAAAAGAGGGTGTGAACATCTGGTCTCACCTGAAGTTCTCAAGGTCTACTTGTGGCATATCACAGCATTGGTCACTCAGTGGGACAAAAGTGGCCTTGACATCACCTAGGTTTCTTATAGCTTCTCCAAAGGAAATCAACACCTTCTTACCATGGAGCTTCACTTGGAGTTTCTCGTGATGATGGAAGCAGAGGAAATGTTCCCAAGAACTCATCCACCCAACCTCTTCCACATGTGCCTTGCTCCATGGGCTTGCACTTGCACCCTTCTCCTCAGCTATATAATGAAGCATGGTGTCTGGTCTGGGAGTTTATTGGTAATCACAGAGGTGTCAAAATTAGGTATTTCCTGCTGCTAGAATGTGTGGTCTTTTATTCTCCATCCTTGGGTTTCTGTCCCCTTGCTTCACTTTGAGGCTATGGATTAAGACTAGACTCTGAATGCATTTGGGGTATTTAGGCACAGAAGGATTTTATGGTGACTTACATCAGTGATTGTGTCTTGGAGTCCCCACTCCACCATCAAATATGCGTTATTGCCTATTCCACTCAGTTATGCGAAATTTCTCTATTCACTTTTTCTTTTAGCTACTCTCTCTCTCCACCCCATCATAGGAAATTCCAGTGCTCTTTGCCAATCTCCTCTGTAATTCTTGTCACTATTCCCAGACATGCCCTTAGATTAAAGCTGATGCATGGACAAGAATCTGGAAAGTCCAGGGAGTTTGGATTTCTTTGGCTACCAGTACAGGAGTTGTGATGGCTTCAGTATAAGTCTCATTCAGTTAGGAGTGATCTCCATGGGCATAGTGATAGATATATTGTCCTCTGACTAGACCTCTCATAGGTCAAAGCTGGCCCATGGTCCCTTTTGTTCACGTAGTCAGGGAGAAATGGTTCCCATAAATCATCAGTTTGATTGCAAGAATACAGTAGTGTTAGGTGATAAAATATAGGACTAGATATCTTACTATCTATGTGCCCATTTAAAGTAAAGCATGTCAGGGGTACTTGGGTGACTCAGTCAGGTTAGTGTCCGACTTCGGCTCAGGTCATAATATCACGATTCATGAGTTTAAGTCCCACATCAGGCTCTGTGCTGACAACTCAGAACCTGGAGCCTGCTTCAGATTCTGTGTCTCCTTCTCTCTCTCTCTGCCCCTCCCCAGTCATGTTCTGTCTCTGTCTCTCTCTCTCTCTCTCTCTCTCTCTGTCTCAAAAGAAAATAAACATTAAAAAAAATAAATAAATAAGTGAAGCATGTCTGCTTATCTGGGGAAAATGGTTTACCCCTGTATTTGTGCCTACAACCAACTCTGTGTGTTTCCACTGCACAAGTGTGTGTTCTGGCTGGGAGCCCAGGGTCTTGGTTTGGTTTCATCTCGGTGAAAACAATGTTAGAACGTTCCTTGGCAGGGAATGCTGATCTGAAAGAGCTGATGCTGATAAATGCTGGGTGCACTTTTCAGCTGGTCTTAGTCTGATAATTTACAGCAGAAAGCACTTCCTTTGCTGTCTCTCTTGTGTGGTAAAACAACTCGAAAGGGGCAGTGACTCTTGTTTCTTTGACTAATAGTCCATAAAGTCATAGCTGCAACATCACTGCACTTTGTCCCTAATTCACTGCAGTGTTTGACAAGTCACACTTCCAATGTGACAGACTAATTTTTTTTTTCTGAAAGTGATGCAGGATCTCAGATGTTATCAGATCAGGAGTCTTAAGACTTTGTAAATCTGGGTTGATTACTTGTCCCTGAGACTAGAGACCTGCTGATGGAAGAAAGATTCAGATTAAGAAGTTACCTGCGAATTTGATTTCAGGGAATCTCTGTTTTCAGATTATCTTTCTCATAGCATCACAGATTGCCTGAAATTGTATTATCATAAACTTGTAAAATCTTTTCAGTCCTTATGATCTCATATGAAACCTATGTTTCTTCATTGATAGAAACTCAGGAGAAGTTTAAAGGCAGGAAAATGAAATGTATCAACAAATCAGAAGATATTTTAGAGTCGTAAGCAAACACTGTGTGAGTTCTCACACCCTAATGATGGGATAGGAACATTTTTGTTAAAGGAAATGTTTGGGCACAGAGCCTAAGGGAAACCTAGCTTAGTGTCCCTTCAAGAGTGAAGCTTTGGGGGTTGAGTGTAGACATCGATCTGACCACAATGGCAGAGCCTCTCTTAGAAGCACGACCCACAGGCTGGTGTCCGAGCCTCTGAAAGCCTTAATAAATGAGTGTGATTATAAATCACTCTCCTTCAAGTTGAGGGACTTCTGTGATCCCTCACATCTGGAAACAACCTCTTCATGCTCCCAGAAACCCAGACTGTGGTTCCAACAGTCACCTGTAACTACTGCCTCTCTCTCTCTGTTTTCAGGGCCACCTCCTTCCCAGGCTTGCTGATTTCTCCCAGTCCCCAGTGGCTCCACCCTTCCATTCATCCCATGTCACTCCTGACACGACCTCAATTCTCACCTATGCAGCTGCTTCTTCACAAAATCCCTACAATGTGCCTTCAAATACTCCTTTGACTAATATACGGATCTCCTATGCACCATTGATTGTTCTATGCACTGGTGATTTAAGACACACAATTCAGATAGGAAAACTGCTTTCATGGAATTGTATTCTATACAGTGGGAGATACATAGAATGAATAAATTAATCAATCAACAAAATAACGTCATATACTATTATTTGCTCTGAGGACCAGTCATATCTTGATGCGAGTGGGACACAATTATGTTACTGATGGTATCTTTACGGGGGCAATATTTGAGCTGAGACCACAATAGCATGAAGCTGCTACCATGGGAAGATAGTAAGAAATAAAGGTTCTGGAAGTTGGAATAGCAAATGTAAAGCTCTAAAGCAGGAAAACACACACACTCACACACACACACACACACACACACACACACACACAGCATACCCATATACATGGTTGGTATGAAGAGACAAATAGTAGATCAATGGGGTTGATATAGAAATAGTAAAGAAGAGAGGGGTGAGAGGTGGTGGTAGAGGTAGCACATGCTTACATCTCTTCTGGCTTCTCTTCACTATCTTAAGTGAGAAGCTATTACAGAGTTTTAATCATGATGATGATACCATTTCTAATCCATTTGTACTCTTGTCTAGATTAATATTGCAAGAATATCTTGTTTCTTCCCAAACTATTTTGCTCAAGTGGTTTTTATAGACTATTGAGAAATATGAGAGCCCATTCAAATATTAAATACTCTGATGCTGAAGGCGCACGCACGTGTGTGTGTGTGTGTGTGTGTGTGTGTATGTGTGTATACACATTCACAAATAATCCATGAGGACAGCAGGGAAAAAGGGCTGATGGAGGGAAGAGTTTGCTCAGGTGATAAATAAGCCAACAATACAGGAAAAGAGAAAAATTTCTGCCATTTTAATTTAGAAAACTAGAGCAATGTTTAAAATACACAGAGAACAGGGTAAATGTGGGATTCAAAAGTGTTAGACACCATAACTATCTGCAGAGGTCCTCCAGTGACGTGTTTTAAGCGTGTGAGTGACTGCATGCTAACAGTGCAAGAGTGGCTCCTCTTGATTCTGCTCTTTCGTTATAAGTGACTGAGAGACTCGTGAAAATGGGAAGAAACTCCAGAAGCTGACAAATTGGATAAGCCACGATCTTACGGCCCCATCCAAGAAGACGGCATTCGAGGAACTCTTTGGGGCGGACACATATGGGAAAGATTCTGAGAAAGAAGTGTTAGTATTAAGACCAGTGAAATGGGAGTAGAAAGGAGATTCAGTCTTTTGAAACCTATTAACTATTTTTTCAGTCAGTCTGAGCATTCCAGAGACTTCTTCAAACATGCTGAGATTTGAGGTGATTGCCTTGAGAGTAGTTGTGCTCATTTCCAGCTTCAAAGTAAGGGGCATCTAGGCATTTTTTTCGTCAATGTATGTCCTTCTTTCTTATTCACCATAGAAGAAACCGGCTACCACCTGTGACTTCCCCACTATCTGCCAGTCAGTTTCCAAGTCCTGTTGCGTCTTTGTCTTACCTGTTCTTTTCCCAATCGCTTCATAATCACACCAAGCTGCTATGGCCAATCCCAAGTCTATACTTCTTCTCTGATCGGGTATGTGCCCACAAATGTATCAATTCTCTTAAAACTTATTATTCATATTCCCTCTTCTGAACAATAATTTTGACTGGTTCCCTGAATATGAAATAATACTAACTGCCTTCTCTTCATTACCTGGTCTCTCTAAATGCTTTCCAAAATGATTATATCACTACTTTGTTTTTAAAAAATACCAATCTATGGGGCGCCTGGGTGGCTTAGTCGGTTAAGCATCCGGCTTTCGCTTAGGTCATGATCTCGCGGTTCGTGGGTTCGGGCCCCGCGTTGGGCTCTGTGCTGACTGCCAGCTCGGAGCCTGGAGCCTGTTTCAGTCTGTGTCTCCCTCTCTCTCTGACCGTCCCCTGCCCACGCTGTTTCTCTCTCTTCTAGAAATAAATTAAAAAAACATTTAAAAAAATTTATAAAAAAAAAAAATACCAATCTCTGGAGCACCACGGTAGCTCAGTCAGTTAAGTGTCTGACTTCGGCTCAGGACATGATCTCACTGTCTGTGAGTTCGGGCTCCATCTGGCTCTGTGCTGGCAACTCATTGATTGAAGCCTGTTTGAGATTCTATGTATCTCTTTCTCTCTGCCCCTCCTTTGCTCACACCTCTGTCTCTCCATCTCTTTCTCTCAAAAGTAAATAAGCATTAAAAAAATACCCATCCCTCAGAGGGACTCTGCTGTTCATGCCCAATTTGATACTCCATTTCTTTCCCCTCTTCCCTCCTGCATCTATCCCTCCTTCCAACCAGTATGCAATTCACATCTAAAGCCCCCTCACTACCCCCACCAGCAACCTGCAGTGACTTGAAGGTGGTTGCTGAGGCATGGATCAAAACTGTAAAAAGGAAGAATTGTAAACATCCTCCAGGTTAACTGAAGAGTTGTGACAACGTATCATTCTGTTGTTCAGCCACTCCTCACAAGAAGAGGCCACAGCCTTCGTTGGTTTTCAAATCTCTTCAGATTATATTGGGTACACAATTTAATACTTCTTAAAATAGGAATAATGTCTCTATCTAACATCAAAAGGAAGCAGAATAGGAAAAAATACGGAGATTAGGGTGAAATTGGATGTTACTCTAGTGTTTTTGAGTACGTTTAATAGTCTTTTAATCCATGTAAGTCTTTTCCTTACTTACTGAAGTAAAAGAATGCTCCCTGAGAGTCATCTGGAAGCAGTCTGGAAGATTTCATGGATCTTCCAATTTGCCTCGGACCTCACAGGTGTTTGGGCTGGTTGCGGAAGAAGGAAGGTTAGCATGTGTTCAAGGTAGAGAGTAGTAGAAGATTCCATGGCGTGCGCTGCAGATTAACAGAATTGTCTCTGGCATGTGCTGGATTTACACTCCCTTGCTGTGTTTTACTTCTCTTTATTTCTAATAAGCAGAAGTAATCTTCACTGACAGTATTCCACACACTACTGACCCTGTAACCTATGGTACTTTGGTCTCAAGCATCTCAAACAAGCATTTATAGGACCAGGCAGGACTCACTTCCAGTGGGAAAGGGAATGGTTCATTTTATTTTATTTTTTTCTCTCAGGGCTTATTATTCCTGCCTGTAGAGTTCTAGGAAATGGACTTGTTTGTTTCTCCCTGAGATCACTCCTTAAAAAAAGTAACACTGGAGAATCCATTTCCAGTTACTAACAGGATACTTTAAATTTTAAAGAGCTCAACCTAATACATGAAAGCTGAATTTCTGCTACTAGAGAATTAATCTTTTCAAACATTCATTCTCATATGTTCTGAGGCACTCATTTAATATCTATTTGTTGAATAACTATCATCATTGCTCTAAGTAGTGGAGACTTAAGATGAATGAGGAAGAGAAAAAACCCTTTCCTCTTAACATTTATAACGTGGGCATGGAAGATATAAAACCAATCTACAAGATAATTTCAGTTAATATCATTTGCTATGAAAAAATTAATATCTGGACTTAATGACAGAAGGACATGATTACATCAGGCAGGATTAGTCCCTCTGAGGAGGTAGTATTTAAGCTGGAACCAGAATGTGAAGAAGGAATTTTCCATGGGGAAATAAGGGATAAAACTGGGATAGAAGGTCTGAAAGCTGGAATAGGGACTCCAAACCTCTGAATTAGCTACAACTAACCCTTGGTATGCTAGAGGTAAGAATAATGGGCTGATGCAGGTGATATGTGAAGGTAAGAATAAGAAGGAAATGTTGCAGAGGAAGCATTAAACCTATAATTTAGGACTTGTCTTCAGTGGTAGAGAGTAAGAAGCCATTATGGGATTTTAATCTTGGTAATAACACAATCTCATAGTCTCATAACGTCTGTACTCTTAGCCAGATTAAATTCCAAGAATACCCTGTTCGTCATGACATTGTTTTGATCACATGGCTTTTATTGCCTCTTGACAAAAATTAGTCCTTTCTTCATCTATTAAGGATCTGAGCCATCCAGTCCTGTGGGTGTCTGTGTGTGCATATGCATGTGTGTGTTTTAATTAAGAAGTTGTTATTATGTAAATAGTCTTGGACTGGCAACTTCCCGACCAAAATCTAGACCCTTAAGGGATAAAGAATGTATCTTCTGCCCACCACTCCCTCATCACCATCCCAGACCCCGCATGCAGAGTCAGAGTAAGAGTTGAGGGCAAGAAAGAGGAAATGAGACTGATTGATTAAAAATGCACATTTTTTGTTGACTGAGACACTGACTGATGGACTGGGGAAGAGGCTTACTACCACTAACTTTGTTTACTTTGCTGAAGGGCATAAAGAGAGGCCATGGGGCTCAGAGATCACTGTTGTTGACAGCCTGCAAATAGGTAATGATTGGTTTCTCATCTGGATTGTGGAGACATAAACCCAAATTAGAAGGAAATTCAGAGGACCAATTCTGACCAATGTGCAGGGGCAATGAAATACCTAATTGATATGACAGTTTGACTCAAGGCCTGGAGTTCTAGACTCCCTAAGGCACCTAACAATGACTCCCTCGAGAGTGATTCAGTTCTTGCCACTGCCACACAGGGATCCCCAAGGCAGTGCACAGTGTCATGTTAGATTTCCCAGGGCTGGGAGCTTTCAGTCATCCACTACAACCTCCTTCCTTCTCATACACCCCAGCCAATC
Source organism: Hyaena hyaena (assembly GCF_003009895.1). NCBI lineage: Eukaryota > Metazoa > Chordata > Mammalia > Carnivora > Hyaenidae > Hyaena > Hyaena hyaena. The sequence goes on along the minus strand of NW_024082335.1, from coordinate 171,353 downwards.
AGACATTGTCTCTTCCTCACTCTACCTCTGCTCTTCCTTCACGTTTTGCAGATCTCACAGCTCTTCTTGGGTTTAGACCATTATGTCTGTTCTTCTGAATTAGTATCCACATCTGATCTGCAAATTGGAATTCATTTTGTGTTGCATTAAGCAACAACTTGCCCCCACCCCAACTCCTATTCCTTGAGTCATTATACTTCTAAGGATATTTATTGTTTACTTTGGTCAAAAGTATAATAATAGTTTTTATTGTTATAATCAAAGCCTTGGATTATCTAGTCTTTCCTAATACTCTGTCTTACTGTCTCCTCTACTTCCAGAAAGCCATTCCTGCAAGAAATTAGCCCAATCCCTAATTTACTGGTTTTAGACTAAGAGCTTTTGTTAGTATCTCATCTGCTGCATGAAACCTTGGTCATTGTCCTCTCCTCCTAAATTCATATAATATCCTAATGCCAGCTTTATTTTAGCATATGGTATGTTTGATTATAAAATAATGCACAGTGATTCCCACTGTGGCTCCCCACTGAGACCATGGAACACTTGGAGAAAGAACAGGCTACTGTTGGTTAATGGAGATTTTTCTGGAAAGCTCCAAGTCATCCCTCAATTCAGCCTCTTCTGTCCAATTCAGCCTCACAAGACATATGATAATTTAGCTGATTCAAAATGTATGTTAAAGCAAATTGAAAAAGTAACCCTAGCCTAGACCTTAGATCTATGCAAAGCTTTTAAAGCTGAACTCTGACATGCACAACAAATCGATCTTGTTTTCTTCTGAGGCACTGCTTACCATCTCCTTCCTTCCCCTCTACCCTAGGTTTCTGCCCCTCTGTCCTGTAAATCCCTACTCACTTAATTAACCCTTTCCCCAACCCAGACAATTTCTTCCCCCATCCTAGCATCCACCCAGACCATCTAGAATTATCTCATAATACTTATCTCCCCTTGATGAATCCCCACACACTTCTCAAAGGAGCTCTTATTTCTTCCTATGTCTCACCTCACCCCTCAGCCAATGAACATTTTCCTCTTTAACACAAGAGTGAAAGATCCAGAAAACACAGTATTCATTTATGATGATTGAATAGAATGGACTTTATTAAACAGAAACTGTGCTCTCAAGGCCAAACGCAAGTCCCCATATACAGAAGGAGATTCCTGGGGACACAAAAGAGCACTGTTGAACCAGAAGGACAACTCAGTGGTACTTGTGGGCCAGAGCAGTGGCAACCCCAGCCACCAGCTTCTGCCACATGGCCTGCACATCAGGGGTGAATTCCTTGCCAAAATGAGTAGCCAGAATGATCACCAGCACATTGCCCAGGAGCTGTTAGGTGAGACAAAATGACAAAAAGGCACGTTGAGTAAAAGTTTTCCAAAAAATTGCAGAAAAAGTGGTTCGATACATAACACTTCCTGCCAACTCCATACCTTAAACTACTCCAAGGATTGTGCCTGCAGAAAACTCAGATAAGCTAGTCCCTAAATTCAACTTAATGTGTATGAGCTCTCCATTCAACACCCTGTCCACCTCTATCCCCATCCTCTCTCGAGTCTCACCACTTTATTTGCATCTCTCCCTCCCTCTCTTATCTACCAGTGTCTAATTTCTGTAACAACGGGATTTTAGGGCTGCATTGGTTCTCACAGTGAGTTTATTTAAAGTCTCCAATCAGGGCAGGGACAAGCCTCCACTTAGTAACAATACTGACAGGTAATAGAATATATTTTAGAGAAGCTGTTGTATTTTTCTTTGAGACAATCTGTCCAAAACTTTTTCCCCTAAATCTCTCCCTACACTTCAGTCATCAGAAACTACATAAAATAAGACATTTATCCTTCCTTGAGGCAGGCCTTTGTCTATCAAATGCCAAATTCCATTCCTCCTTGAACAAGTCTTCTTTTCTCTGAGGTCATTTCAGTTCTCACAAAAGTTCTTGAGAAGTTTTAAGCAAACACTGGCTGCTAGTAGCCCTTTACTGTCACTAGTCCTGAATCAAGGTGATCCTGGTCATGCCCTTTGGAGGTCTGTCCTTCTAACATCAAGTTCGACCCAAAATATCTGAAAGTTTTGTTAGTCTTCCCAACCAAAGACTCAACTTCCATTATTAACCCAAAGTGGAAAGTAAAAAAGAGCACATGAACATTTTCTGAACTCACCCTGAAGTTCTCAGGATCCACGTGCAGCTTGTCACAGTGCAGTTCACTCAGCTTAGCAAAGGCACCCTTGAGGTTGTCCATGTTCTTAATAGCATCTCCAAAGGAGGTCAGCACCTTCTTGCCATGGGCCTTGACCTTGGGATTACCCATTATGGCAGAAGTAGAGGACAGGTTGCCAAAGTTGTCAAAGAACCTCTGGGTCCAGGGGTAAACAACCAGGAGCCTGTGTAATGGGGCCATAGCAAGTGGAAGATCAGAAAATTTCAAAAATCTTGAGGAATTTCCCAGTCTAGTGGCCAGGCCCATATTCACCATCTTTTCCCAGGCATTGAAACCCAGTGCCTACCTGCCGAGGGCCTCGCCTCCAGCCTCTTCCACATTCACCTTGCCCCATAGGCTAGTGATGGCAGCCTTCTCCTCAGCTGTAAAATGCACCATTATGTCAGGTGATTAGAGAGAGAAGTGGTTATGTGCTTCTGCTGGAAGGGGGTCACTTTTTATTCTTTGTTGCTGACCATCTGGCCCCTTGTTCCTCCTAGTTCTTTGAGATCATTGGTCAAGGCTGAGCGGTGTCCCTCAGGGGTGGAGTCAGATCAGGAAAGGGTCAGCAGTGAAGAATGTACTCTGAACTTGTGATAATGTGTGTTGGCTCCTGAGGCAGTTGGTTCCTCTGTCCTCAACACAATTTCCCATTCATTCCTCTTTTCACCCTCTTCTCTCCTCCTGTGATCCTCCAAGATGACATCCAAGGAGCTAAATCCAAGATAGGGAAAGAGTTCTAGTCAAACAGCTTTCATAGTTGGGTTAAAGATGGTGACAGAGACAAGAAAAGAGGGAAGAAAACAAATACAGTTGTTGACACAGAACCTCAGCCAGGTTTAACTCAGTTGAGTGGATTATAACCAAGTCTCTGGTTCTTAGTTTTCTAAAGGAAACAGAACATATACATGGTTATTTCATGAAGCTGAATGGAGTAACGAGGGATCCACAATAGGTCTAAGACCCTAATCCCAAAGCACAGTACCCGAGGGTAATTTCATAGGGAGAACAGACAGAATAAACTCACATCCTGTGCTTCCCAAGAACCCTCTCTCTGTCCTTTTCTCTGTGACTTCAGGGGAAACTGGCTCCTCTAAGGAGATTTCCCTGAGCTCTCACTTTCATTTTCTGCCCTATTTACACTTCTTTAATCAGTGAGACAGCTGAGGGGTCTGCAGTTATTTAAAACTAGGGTTTGCAATCAAGCTGAGGAATGAATAGATTGGCAGGTTAATCAGGCTAGTACTTGGGGTATGTTTCATGTTTGCTAGGTCCTAGGCGCGACAGGCTTCAGATGCCTCTGATGTCCTTTTGTTTGTCTGTTTGTTTGTTTGCTGATGCCACTCTTGTCTTTGGGCTTCCCTAAACACTCATCGTGAGATAAAATGTGCACCTTTCACCTTCTTTAGCTGCCATCCCCGGTTGGTATCCTGGAGTCGTGTTGATATGGTGGTAAAGAATACTGGGAAAGAAGCATTCTATAATTGCGTAAGCAATCTTTAATGGACCAGTATTCCCAGGATGTGATTTTCACAGTGTTTGTTAGCTTTTCCCTTCTTAAGAAAGTCAGGAAAACCTCCCTGAGCTAGACTACATGGCCTAGGATGTCAAGATTCAAGCACAAGAGGGAAAATATTTGATCACTTAAGGAGAAGACCAATGAATGGATAAGAAACAGCTACTCAGTGAAGAATAGCCCTGGATGAATAAGAAGTTCATTACCAAGAGAGATAGGGCTCTAGATTCCCAAGGCAATTTTTCTACAGATCTAGTGTGAGAACACTGACCCTTTCCTTAGACCTTGGGTATGAGGATTAGACATTGTCACAGCCCAGGGAATAAGAACTAGTCCTCTTTAAGACCAAGAGTTTGGGAAACAAGTCTCCTTCTTGTTTTTCCCTCCTCCTTTCCCATAGCAGATACTATGAATATGTTCACCCTCTGCCTGATTCAGTGTGGACACCATTTTTTTCTTAAATTCGGAGAATGGGATTGATTTTCACCTTCCTGCCTCATGCTCATTGCAGGGCCCATATTCCTGTATTTCATCCTCCATGAGAGCCTTTGGGAACAGAGCTGGCTTGCCACCAGGGATGTGGCCCATCCTGTGCTCTCTGACTACTAACAGCTGTGGGAAAATTTTTCAGGAGAGATGACAGGGTTGAAAGACAGTATATCTGCAGTGCAGTGCAAGGCTTACACATCTTGATTCTGAAGTCAGGTCAGCTGACTGTCATTACTGCCTGAGTGCTGGTTGATTCAAGCTAAATTATCTCAGCTTCTCACTTTGAGGCACTTTATTTATTTCTCCTATAAAATATCATGATTATTGTCTCTCTTTCCTGAAAAAAACCCAAAGTTAAGAGATAAGTGATATGATTATCCAGAGAGATCAGAAAGATTAAATCATCAAAAAAGTAAACAATAAGAATATTTATGACATATAAAATTAAAATCAATGATGGAAAAAACATGTTATGTCTTAAAGTAAGTTTAAAGGATTTTTTATTTTTTTATTTTTTTATTTTTTTTAAATGTTTTTATTTATTTCTAGGAGAGAGAGAGAGAGACAGCGTGAGCAGGGGAGGGTCAGAGAGAGAGGGAGTCACAGACTGAAACAGGCTCCAGGCTCTGAGCTGGCAGTCAGCACAGAGCCCGACGCGGGGCTCGAACCCACGAACCGCGAGATCATGACCCGAGCGAAAGTCGGACGCTTAACCAACTACGCCACCCGGGCGCCCCTAAAGGATTTTTTAAAAGAAATTCCAAAATTTGACCAATATTAATCCCTACCTCTCATGTGTTCTGTAGCACTTGTGTTTTTGGAAGCTCTGTGCAGTATTTTAAGATTTAAGATGCCTCTTTTCAGGAGAGAAAAGTAAAATATTTTTCTTAAATCTTGCTCATTAATTTATTATATATATAAATCTGATGAGTCAAATATTATACCTTTAGGTGTTATTAATATGAAGTGTATAAATTACATTGTTGGTAAGTAAAGTAGGCATATTTTTTCACAGTATTATCTGAGAAATGTTGCTTCAGAAGTTATTCTTCACCACAAATAATTTATTTTTAATTTTAAAATTGGAAAATCATAAACAAGGTTTATGTACAAAAGGCTATGTACAATTCTTTTTTTTAATGTTTATTTATTTATTTTGAAAAAGAGAGAGAGATAGAGTGTGAGCAGAGAAGGGGTAGAGATAGAAGGAGAGAGAATCCCGAGCAGGCTCTGCACGAATAGCACAGAGCCAGATGTGGGGCTTGAACCCGTGAACTGTGAGATCATGACCTGAGCCAAAACCAAGAGTCGGATGCTTAACCAACTGAGCCACCCAGGCCCCCTGTGTAGGATTCTTTATTAGGGAAGCTATCAGTTAGTCTGCTTCCACTATGCATCTGAATTTATATTCTCATAACAGAAAGAGATGGTTTCCATCAAAGGTTCTAGGAGGTATTGCATCAGCCTAGAAAACACTGGTTACCTTGAGTAAGCAGATTCTTGTGGTTGCCATGAAGGATGCCAGTGAACATTTTCTGGTCACCAAAAGAATGAGAGAAAAAAGTACAGACATCAGGCAACACTGCTGCTTTCTAAGTCCCTTGCCTCCAGGACTCCTCTCTCACAAAAGCTGTAGGTGAGTCAACCAGAGCTGGGTTGCATTCTCAGAGCGATTTCTCCCATTGGCAGCTTACAACATGGACTGATGAGGGAGTGTAAGGCAAGCTGATAGGCCGCAAACCATCCCCCCAGCTAGGTGTGATATGTGTTATATATTCCTCAGGCATTCCTGCCTGCCTAAGAACAAAGGAAAGGGAAAAACAAAGGGTTAACTGATAGAAATCAGAGTCCTGCAGGACCTAAGGCTCCTTCACCCCTCCACAATGATGTGGGAAACCAAGGCAGAAGGAAATGGCAGATGGAAATAAGTCTCCTTATAACCTGCAACCCATTGACAAATATTGAGGCAGGCAGAGTAAATTATTTCTCCAGAACTCCCTACTGTCTTAATGCTAATGCTTTGCTAGAGGGAAAAACAACCTTAGCTTGACAATAGCTAGACCTCCACTATCTTGGGCATCTTCTTTAGCATATGAAAGTCTCACTGGAAACTTCCCCTAGACTTTACCTCCCCCAACCCTATAATATATATCGTTTCTCCTCATGGTCCCAGGGCAGCTCTTCCTGCCACAGGTCCTGTCTTTGTGCTTCAATAAAATCATTTTTTTGCACCAAAGACATCTTCATGAATTCTTTCTTGGTTATTGGCTCTGGACCCCACGAACCCCACTGTCACCACATTGTCACCCCAGAAACCTCATCACGGACATCGGACATCGGACATCGGTGGCTTGACTGGCCTTTGGGATTGCTGTGCCTCAGGCATAGCCAGAGATACATGTGAATGCTAAGGAAGCAAAGTTCTAACTTTTCTGGAAAGCCAGAACCAGCCAGTTATTGCACTTTTCTACATGATGGACCTTGAAGGTTAATGCTTGAATCTGACAGTTTAGACAAGTTGTAAATTTCCCATTTCCTCTAAAGTGTAGCTTTATTTTCCTGTTTACCTTGATGCTTTTGACTTTGAGTAAAGTTCCTTCATTTGTTTTCATGATTTGTTTTCAAAAACAGGAAATTCCTGTTTTTTTCTGTTTATTGCAAATAATATTGCCTAATGGATTCTATGAACTAAGAAAAACAGAGGAAAAACTACTCTGAAGGAATGACACTATGTAATTAGAGCCAGTGTTTTCTAATCTTCCTTCTCTTCAATTTACTGCACCATATGGCTCATAGGTCCATAGTCCATGGCTCTGACCTAAGACCTAAGTCAGTGATTTATAAACTTTTTCAAGTATAGTACCTAGAAGCATGCATAGACCCAGTATTTAGATTTCTACCTAGGATTGATTCAAGTGCGACTCTCCGAGGTATAGGGCTTAGGATCTTGTATATAGAAATGATGGAAATCAATTCTATGCTAAGATTACATGTCTGCTGCTAGAAGATTGGGAAGTCCCTGACGTGGTGACTTTTGAATTCTAAAAAAACATTTAATGATTTGTTTAACTTAAGCATGCTGTCTTCAGCACTTTGGATATTCAGTATTGAAGCTACAGCATAGCATCCTTCCTGAATAAAAAATTTACATCTCTCTGGAAAAGGATAAATTTGAGGTTTGCTAAGTAAGCAGGGCTTACATAGAAACAGTAATAGTTATGGTTAGACCCCATCTATTAACAAGATCATCCACCACACGAATTCTTTTGTAGACCTAGTGGGGACAGTAAGCGATTGCTCCTCCCCCAAACCCAGTTAGCCCTTGCTAACTGTAGCCTCAATAGAGTTCTTTCTGAAACCAAATTCCTACAACCTGCATTTCACTGAGTTTAAGGCTTCTGTGAGGGAAAGGAATGTCTCTTAGATTCCTAGCCCAACAAGCTAATGTAACTCTTCTCTTTACTTCAGCCTCATTCAAGCCCTAATGTCACCAATCTTTTCCTGTCTTTGTTTGTTTGATTGATTGATTGATTGATTGATTTTGTTTTTATTTTGTTTCTCTTCCCTTCCTCTTTCTTCTCCTCCTCCTTCTTCTTCTTCCTTAGGCTTGTTAATTCATTTGTTTTCTGGGATTGGAGGCGGGCTTTAATTTCATTCTGTTTTATTTTTAATCAACAGAGGCAGATCCAGTATTTTTCTTCTTCTGGGGACTTGGGCTGGTGATAGCTGGGTGGGGTCAGAAACTGTGGGCATAGATAAGAGCTCAGGACCACACAGAGCTGTGGCAAGGGAGGAAAGTAACTAAAGACAGTGAGAGCCAGGGTACTTCTCTTCCTGCCTTCAAAGACCTCATCCTTAGTTCCTACACAAGTTGATAAATGCAAAAAATTGTGGGCTAGGTGTTTGAAGGTCCTTCACAATTAACTGCTCAGAAATGCTTAATAAATATGTTCTATGTAATGTAGGTTTGTGTGTGAGTGTGTGTGTGTGTGTGTGTGTGTGTGCATAGTCACAAATAGGTGAGTATTGTCAGAATATAAAGGCTGCAGTGACTAAGTAATGCACAAGGCCTAAAAAGCCAGGGGAATACATAGCATTCTCTAAATTTAACTGAAATTAACAAATAAATTTAATCACAAAAAGAGAGACACAAAGCCACCTGAAAGAGACAGAATGACCCCCAGGCCAGAAGTTCTTGCCTATAACCTTATGAAATATTCTGATGTATAAAGAAAAAAAATGCTAATCATTACAGAATTGACCACTAAAAAAGTACAGAAAACAGGAAGACCTTTTTGGTTGGCTTGGATTCTAGAGATGTTCTGAACATTTCTATAATGTTCATAATATTTTTGTCCAGGCCATGAATATCCTTGCCATGCTGGTGGATGAAGAAGCCGTTCTGACCCCACTGGCAACAGGGTTACTCGGCATGGCTGCACCCAGCTACCTGCCATGGCACCCTCTGTTTCTTCTACTTTTGCCCAATTGATGTAAGAAAAGGATTTATTGTTCACAGAGTCATGAGAATTCCAGTTATAAATCTCAATGTAGATTAATAAGTACCCAGGTTTCTATTTTGGTCTGCGTGCCTTTTATTTTGGCCAGAATCAGCCTATGTCAACCTACATATTCTGCAAGTCAAGAATCTGACTGAGGTATTGCTTGCTGGGTCTGATTAGCTTTCTCTGGCCTTCCTACTTCCAGCATCACTCCACCTACTGCTTTGTGCCTGTGCAACAGTGGGTGCACGTGCATATTCTTTGTCCTTCTGCTTGTGTGTGTGTTTGGCTATTCATTCATTCAACACTGCAAAAGTGCTGAGAATACAGAAGTGAGAAAAGCCAAGTCTCTGTTTTATGAAATGGAAAGAAGGGAGGAGTTAGACAAAAGTAACTAAATAAGTAAACTACAGGGGATATGCCAGTGATGTTAAGTGCATGGAGGAAGAGAACACTGGATTGAAGGGCAGAGTGTGATGGGGACAAGCAGGGAACAATATTGTTACTTTAAACAGAGTGGCAGGAATTTTCTCATATGAGGGGACACTTGAGAGCATACCAATACCAAGAGGTGATGAGGAAGCAATTCATACAGAACCATGAATAAATGTTTAATGCACAAAGAATTGCCCATATGAAGATTTCTTAAGTGAGTGGATGTTTAGAATTTTCGGGGAATGACAACAAGTCCATTGCAGGAACAGATTAAGTGAGGGAAAGAGTAGAAGAAGATGTAGTCATAGAGATGCTGGTCTATAAAATTTGGAACAATAAAAATACCTATACCATAGAGTTGTAAGACAAAAACATATACCTAGGGACTCCTGGGTGGCTCAGTGGGTTGAGCATCCAAGTCTTGGTTTCAACTCAGGTCATGATATCATAGTTCGTGAGTTTGAGCCTCACATTGGTCTCTATGCTGACAGCTCAGAGCCTGGAGCCTGCTTCTGATTCTGTGTCTCCCTCTCTCTACCCCTTCCCTACACAGGTTCTCTCTCTCTCTCAAAGAATAAATAAACATTAAAAAAATTTTTTAAGCATTTGAAAAAGAAAGAATGTATATCTAAAACATATAGATTTATATACATATGCATATATGTTTATGCATAATGCACACATTATAATTATACCTGCATATACAATCATAAAATTGTACACTTTAAATGAATCTGTATGTGAATTATATCCCAATAAAGTTGATGTACTTGAAAGGTTTCAGATTGATGAACTTAGACATTTTCTTGAAGGCAGTAGGAAGCTTTTGACTGTCCCTCACCACCCCAAAGGTATTTTGGGGTGATATTGCAGGACGGTATTTGAGGAAAAGAAATCTGGGGGACGTTGGCAGGGACAGACAGTGTGGGGAGAAATAATGGTCAGGAGACAGTGGCTGCAGTTCCATACAGAGTGTGAACCAGCTCAGAGGCCCGAGGCTGGAGAGGTGGCCTAGAGAAGGAGGAACACATTTCAGAGGCTCAACAGAAGAGCTATGTTGGAAGTTTAGGCAAATTGCTCACCTGATGGGCCAGGTCCGGAAACCAAAATACATTTCTTAAAACAGGGAAGAATCAAGAGCAATTACACAAATTTGCCCACCTCTTCCTCTTTGGGATCTTCCGTTTTCCAGGCCTCTAAAAAGTGAGTGACCTCTTCTTCTTCCAGTTGACTATAGTTTCATGTTTGTGTCCCAAATAAATTTCACCTCTGTGAATATGCTGTAAATCACATTCCTCTGACAATTCTGGAGATCTATAATAAGACCTCCTAGGGGATTGAACAGAACTTTGATCGTAGCCCTTGAGTTAAAATCCAGCTGTTCTGGACTGCACTGAGATAGACAATATGGGCAAGATGAAAGAAGGGTCAAAAGTGAACAGAATTTGACCCAGTGTTTCAGCTGCAAGCATTGATCTATGTCAAGTGAGACACACAACTAAAATTTATAGTTAAAAGTGGTGGGCCAAGTTCTAAGAAAGTTCCTTCATCTTTTTCTTTTGCTAAGATAATGAATGAAGACTGTATTTCTTCAGACTGTGATGTAGCTTCTGCCACCATTGGCCAAAGCTTACCTTTTATTTTTTTATTTTTTGTTTGTTTAAATATTTATTTATTTTGAGATGGGAGAGGCAGAGAGAAGGAGAGAGAAAGAGAATCCCAAAGAGGCTCCATGCTGTCAGCACAGAGCCCAGTGCAGGGCTCAATCTCACAACTCTGAGAGTAGGACCCGAGCCAAAATCTAGAGTTTGAGGCTTAACCAACTGAGCCACCCAGGAGCCCCCAAAGCTTACCTTTTAGACAGTGGCCTTCACTCATTCATTTAACAAATATTTGTTGATCACCACTCTGAAACACTGTTCAAGGGTACGGGGATACACATCAGATGAACATAGAAAATATAAACAAATACAAAACTGTTGCCAACCTTTTTTTTTACCAAAAGGACCAAGAGGAAAGAAGGGGGGGAAATGTCACCAGTTCCTTGGGAAATTTGAAATTAATTTATTCTTAGATGGATTTAAAATTCTTAAATTTTAGGATCTAGGTTACATACAGGTTGAGTAATTTCTGTGAGAAAAACCAGCTTTGCATGACTCAGAATCATCAGTCTTGAGGAATTTCTCATTTCTGAGTCTTGAGTTTCCATGAGCTCTAAATTTTCTGCCCAAGACTGAATTATAGCTGGCACCCCAGGTGCCTATATTCTCATCTGATTTTCCACTAGACTGTGGTGCAGCAGACCACGTTGGGCCTTGAATGAACTCACTCCTCCTGGTTCTGGCTCAGAACCCCATCATTTCTAACAGCTGCTGTTGCATTCACCTACCAACTTCTGCTTCTTGTTGTCTCAGTTCTTCACTCATTTATTCATCCCTTTGGTCAATAAATATTGACAGAATGATTTGCTTTCATGTCAGTTTCTCCATCACATTTGTTATTTTGCAGTAAAAATCACCTTATTTGTCTGAATGACTAGATACCACCAGAACATAAGAATTCCTTGAGCCCCAGTGACACTACTCCATTTACATTTATTCATATTAATAAACTAGAGTCTAACACAGAGCCTATTGTAGAGCAGTACTCTGGACATGTTTGCTGAATGAATAAATGACTGAGTCGTGTCCAACTGTCTTGTCCAAACTCGAATGATTTTAATTTCCACAGATGTGATCTTACTCTTTGGCTTTGAGTCTCTAATCCTCATGTTCTCACTCTTCACCTCTAAGGTGATACTGAGGTACCTTGGCATGGAATGAAAATGTCTTCACAGGTTAGCTTCTCATCCATCTGTAGCTTCTTTCCTACTGATTCCATTCACATGATTCATTGGGTTGCCTTAAGGGGATACACAGAATTTCTGGTCTTGTGCTATTTCTCTTGGCATCTCTATCTCCTACTATATTGCCTGCCATGGAACCATGACTAGAGCAAAAATGATAGCAATAACAATAATAGTAGTCATTTCTTTAGTTATGTGATCTGTTGAAGGCAGTTTTAAGTAGTTTATAAATTACATTCTATAGCCATCAAAACAAACAGATGATTAGTTACTACTCACATGTTATGTATGATAAAAGATGGTAGTGAATCTTTAATTTTCCCAAGAACACAAGCCAAAAATTCCTGACTCCTAAACCCTTTGCCCTCAACCACTGAGCTGTATCTCCTTACTCACACTATGAGGAATGAATGATTCTCTGCTTCTTCAGTTAACTTACATTTCCTCTAACACCACTTTTTAAAGCATGTCTTTCAACTCAAACTATACTAGTCTTTCTATTGCCATGCCCTAATTTTTTTCTGTCACTTTTTTAAAGTAATTTTTAGTTAAATGGTTTGTATTTCAGCCCTTCTCTCAGTTATTACACACATAACTCACTCCCAGTGTTCTATGGTCTTTATAAATATTCTTTAGGTAGATTTCCTTTCATTTTTTAAAAACAGTTTATTTATTTATTTTGAGAGAGATCACAAGAAGGGGAGGGTCAGAGACAGAGAGAGAGAGAGAGAGAGGGAGGGAGAGAGAGAGAGGATCCCAAGCAGACTCCACACTATAATAGTGTGAAGCCCAACATGAGGCTTGAACCCACGAACTGCGAGATTGTGACCAGAGCCAAAATCAAGAGCTGGACACTTAAGTGACTGAGTTACCCAGGTGCGCCAGGTAGATTTCCTTTCTTAATGTCTGCACTTAGACTAAACAGTTTCATGTAGCTTGTCTCTATTCCTGTACTTAACCAAGAAGGAAGTTTTAACATAACCCTTCTCCCTGTGCTCCTATCAGAGCCAACTAGACTGACAAGGGGTTATTCATTCACCAACACAGAACAAAAGCTATGCCACATATGTACCAGGGCCAGTGATGGGCTCTGGGCATCCAGAACCAATACAGCTCTGGACTTCAAGAAGCTCAATGTTGTCAATGGAACAAATGTTCATATGAAAATTCTTCATGGGTCAGTGGAACTAATCCACCTGTCTCTCATTTAAAATTTTTTCCCAATCGTGTAATTTCTCAAATCATTTCGTATTTCTGAAACATCTTCTTGCCCCCACTAACTCTGGTGGAAGCACTTCAATGTCATTCTTCTGGAAACTTTGTCTGATCCCTTACCCTCCTGCTTCTTCTCTCCCCAGGCACTGTCTCCTGGTTTTCATCCGTTTGTAGCCCTTGACATTTACTGGCACATGGGAATTCTGTTGGCTTCTTTCAAGGAATATTTCTTCCCTATTGTGCTTGGAGATGTCTGTATGTCCCCAATAAGAGTAGTAGCATAAAGACTGACCTGAGATGTGTCCTTAAATTGAGGGTGCCTAAGGGGTATTCCCAGTTGGATCATACCCAGCACATAGGCATGTGCTCTCTAAGAGTACAGGCTCTTTGTCACCTGCATGTTGGAGGTGTCCTAAGATGGTGAGTAATGCTTTCCTTTTCCTCTGTTTCATTCTTCCTTTTTCATACCCACACCTCAACTCATGTCTACAGGACTTTGCAAAGTAGGGGTTCAGTATGAGGGATCTTAGAAAGGTGAGAGCTGGAAAAATCCTCTTCATCCATCCCTGCCACATCTTTATTATAGGAGGAACAAAAGATGCTGCCCGGGGTCATGTGGCTCATGAGAAAGAATTGACAAGCCCACTAGCAAAGGTCGGATACTTCAGATTACTCTGGTAGCATTAGCGTAATGACTATACATTTGATTATCAAATGACTATATATTTGATGAACTAAAAATCCATATGCATGTAGTAGTAAAGTATTTTTTTCCTACTTCTAGGTATGAGAGACAATCTATAAGATTAATATTTGCTCATTCTAAGGCATCTATTGAGACAACCAGAAATAATCTTTTGAATCAGAAGGGAATATATTCTGGGACATGTCCCCTTCTTCCTCATCCATCCCTTTCCCTTCATGATGCTGGTTGGGGTGGAGTTACAGTCACAGGGTCAACTTCTCCTTTTCTTGCCATCTGTCCTGTAAGTCTCCTGCTGGGGACCCAGATAGCAGTCATCACTCAAAGCTGAAAACATCTGTCTACACACCCTAAACCCCAGTGTGACTCAGCATGATTCAGCACGGCTGTCCTGGGGCCAGATCCTGTTCTAGAAGACTGTGCAGACCAAAAAGATAGGGACCAGAGTACTGACTCAGACTGGGGCCCTAGCAGAAATGTCTATGCTTGTACTGTGGGAAGGCAGCAGTGGAGGCTTAGACAAAAAAAATGGAAATGAATTAATGGAAAATTGAAGCCTATTTAATCAGAGACACAGAGGCTGTAAGGATTAGAGAAGGCTAGGCTTGTAGAAAGTATAGCCATCCAGTAAATTATTTGGGAGGGCCTGTTATGTGTTAGACACTAATTTCAGTCCTTGAATCATAAGCAATACTTGCATCTTGTCTTCTAGGAGTCCTAGTCAAAAATAATAGTTAAATGCAATACAATATTATAGTATTTTCTATACTTAATAGAGTTATATATGTAGGGATTAGGACTCTCTAGGTGTGGTTCTTTTTAGGAAGTAAGGAATGGACTAAAAGATCTTATAGAATTAAGTGCATATAAGATGGGCCTTGAGAGATGAACATGGGTTGATCATGGTGGTGACTACCAGTTCCCCATCTCCCCTCAGGCAGGGTACATGGAGCTAGCTAAAATGTAGTGGGACAGAGTAGTTTAGCCTTAGAGAGGAGCCCCACTGGTGCATCATCTGAAAAGGAGACTTCGTCACTCATTACACTGGCTTTCCTTTCCTCTTCTGTTCTACATCACAGATTTCATAAGCTTACTGGGGTCAGGAAATCACCTAAGTGAATAGGGTGTCAGGTGGGGTTTGCATCCTTAATAAAATAAGGGAGTCAATGTTTTAGCCCAAATGTTGCCATGAAGGATTGAGAACTCAGTGACACCAATACCATCTACTTCTTGGGTAACCTTGGTCAGTGAGCTTAATGTCTCCATGCCTCTGAACCATAGACTGAGTTCAAAAGGCTGTGTGAGGAGTAATTTAGTTTATGGTGTAGAGATAGGAGCACAGTATATGCTCACTTAGTAATGTCTGTTGTTTTATAATATTACAACAACTATATACATAAAGCTATTAGAGTTATACCATTCTTTCAAAGGATAATTGAAAATATAACTTTCTTCTCTTTTACCTTTATTTTTAAAATAAAATTTTGTTTATTGCAAAATTGTGTGTATATATGTATATATAATTTGGAATACAAATACAGAGTGAAAAGATTACTACAGTCAAGCTAATTAACATATATTTTCCTCAGAGTTACCTTTTTTGTTTTGTTTTGGGTTTTTTTGGTGTGTGATGAGAACACCTGAAATCTATTCTCTCAGCAAATTGCCAGGTCAGTACCGTATCTCTAACTGTATACATCATGCTGCACAATAGATCTCCAGGCATATCCTTCCTATATAAATGCAGCATTGTACCCTTTGACCAACATCTCCCCATATCCCCCACCTCCCCAGCCTAGTAACCACTGTTCTATTCTGCTTCTACATATTTAACATTTTTAGATTCCACATACAAGTAAGATCATGCTACTTTTCCCTTTGTGTCAGGAATTTCTTGATTTTCAATGTTGGCAGCAGATTCAGCTTATTTTGAAACCCTATTCAGACTTCCTAAAATAATTCCATTGGAAATATTTAGACAATTGGTCGCCATGTTGCAACTTCTGGTCTACCTTCTCCCTCTCTGAACTTCCCATTTACCCATTTCCTTTACTTTCTGTCTTTGGCCTACTGCCCTCCTTCTAGTCCTCCTTGGACCAGTGAGTGTCTCCCCAGGCAATGTAAGAGCTTACATCCTGGCTTAGAAGAAAAAACACTGATGACTGATTTTTTTGAGACAGAAAAAGTAGGAGAGCTTAGCCCAACACAGTTGCTGTAGGGACTTCCAAAGGACTGATCCAGAGTTCTTCTAGTCTGCCTGCAGGTGAGAAAGACAGTGGGAAGCCCCAACTGATTTTGAAGAAGTTCACATATGAGCAGGGTCTTGTTCTGGTGACATTTGGGAGGATGTCTGTCATGTTCGGGAAAAGGAAGTGCAGGGACCTTGCAGAGCTTCTCCTCATTTTGTGTATTCCCTACTCATCACTACCACACTACCAGTGCTTGGCAGTAGTTAGAATGTCACACAGCCTTGTTTGGGGAAGTGAGTTTCCACGTTACTGCAGGGTAAAGAGAGAGGCAGCAAGTTATGCCCAAGGAGTAATGAAAGAATATAATACACGAACACTGTCTTCCTTAACCACACTTGCAGCTTGACCGAGGTGTCAAGGGGTAATTTGGGCAGGTATGGGTCTCCAGTGTTCTCAGGGCCTACCAGTAACCTATAATCTGACAATCACTGTAATCCAGGCAAGGACCTCTTTCTATTATGAACTTTTTCCCCCCAAATTTCTTGCTTGCTTTTCCTTCCTTCCTTCCTTCCTTCCTTCCTTCCTTCCTTCCTTCCTTCCTTCCTTCCTTCCTTCCTTCCCAAGCTTTCCAAAGGTATGCAACCATGTTGAGGAAGTGTGGTATGCAACTGTGGTCCAACCGCTGACCTCCAGTCTCCGAGGTATGTGAATAGCAAGCAGGGGGAAGGAGTACTCACTTGTGTTTCTTGGGTCCACAGTCTGTGTGGGTGTTTTGCTGTGGAAAGGTCACAGTCTTCCATAGCAGCAGAACTGGGCCTGTATCCTAACCTCACCTCTTACTGGCTCTGTGAGCTAGGACAGCTTCTTTTACCGCTTTGACCATTAGGTCCCCACATCTAAAGAGAGGCAGTGTAATGTAGACAGTAGGAAAGACCAGACCACTGGGATTCAAATCACACATTGGCTACTTATTAGCTACATACCTTCAAGACATACATGTTACATTTTCTGTGCCTTTTAATTAAGGGACATTAATCCAATTCTGAGTATCTGCGTATGGATAAACTAAGTTAATTTCTATCACACACTTCAATTATATCTTTGTATACACTAAACACTCAAGAAATATTATTTATCATTAGCATGAATTATAATATGTTTAATAATACACACTTTGCAGAACTACTACATTAAATGAGATTATTTAAATATCCAAGAATGGTACCTGACATACAGAATGATTTCAGGGAAGAGCATTCCCATACTCTTTTCCTTTTCCTCTAGTCTAAATGTCCTCCATTTCTTTAAGTGCCTCTCCTGTGGTTGCTGGTCCCTTAATCATCCTGTTTCCTGCTCACCTTCTGGTCAGATTCTTAGTGAACCTCTAATGCTTCAGAATTACATGCTTCTAGTGAATAGAGTTGCTGTCAGCTAGTTTTCTCTGTTTCTTGTGGCTTTAGGTGTTCCATCCCTTAAAGTTAAGCTCTGGACTTTAATTGTGGTATATTGGAGGATGGTCTTCCTGGGGAAGGGGTGAGCTTCTAGTGTACAACATCTCAGGCCATTGCTAAATTAAATACTGGGCTTTGAGATCATCTCTACACCTTTAAGAGTAATTGGTGTTATTTTCTAGAACTTCCCTTTTGCTTTGAGACATAAGGGCCCTAGGGAACCCATCTCTGTTACTGGTCCAGACTGTGTATCTCTTTTGATCTTCATAATAACCCTGTAAGATAGATACAATTATTACCTTTGTTGTATAGATATCAAAACTGAACTCAGAAGAGTCAAAGCATTTGTCCCTAGTTGGAAAGAAGAGGAATCTCATGTGGTAGTAGAATATACAATGCTGCCATGCTGTGCCTCCCTCCCCTTTCCCTCTCTCCCCCTTGAACTCACAGTCTATCTCTCCTGAGAGTCCTGGGCTCCACCCAGAGGCACCAACCTGAACTAGCCACCTATCTAAGATCACAGACTTGTAATTTTTCAGGTCCCTGATAGCTGGCTGCTAGCCCTGCCCTCTCTGCGACCTCTGATAGACACATCTTGCACACCACCTCGCAAATTTCCTATGTGGACCTCGAGTTTGCTGAGTCAAAGTTCACTGAATTCTAAACCCTAAGAGACTCCTGCTCCCAAAATTATAGTCTTTGACCTCTGCATCCTGATCCTTCATCCACAGGCCAGTTCTCTGCCTTCCTGGGCCCATCTACTGAATGGTCCTCAGCAGTGCAGCAAAGGTCTTATGAGCAGTAGGTTGAGTTTGACTTGGGTCCAAAAACCAGCATTGCCCATTACATGTCTGACCTCAGGCAAATGCCTTGACTTTTTTGAACATAGTCTTGTCATCTAAAAACAGAGATAATAATTGTATTACCTTAGCCAGTTGAGATGAAGATGGAAGGAAATATGACACACTGTCTGCAAAGCAATAACGTCATCGATTAGACTTTTGAACATAAAAGATCTCAATAAATAACAGTAGATTTTATCTTCCACTAATCCTGCGTTTCTTCTCCCATGACTCTCCTACCTACTCTCCATCTCCTAACTCATCTCCATTCCCCTTCATGCTCTGTTAATTATAATGATTCCTTTTATTACTTACAGTGATTTCAGATATTCAGAGTGGAACTTGGGGATAAGCAATTAACAAAAGAGGGATTTCTTGGAGAGCCATGCTCACCAAATGGATCATCTTAGTAGGCTTGAGGGAGGGGAAGGAGAGTCAAGGTCAATGAGAGGAGCTGAGGAAGGAACACCAAACAACTGGATTCAGGACCTCTTGGATGCTGAGACTAAGAACTTGCCAACAAGCCTCTATGTGCTGGGAGGGTCCCCTCATGGGGAATTCCTTGAGCTAACAGGGGCATGGACTGTGGAAAACAGTCTTTGGATGGAGGTGAGGAGATTCTGATAGGACAGAGTGAAAAGAGGGTCTCTGAAGGTTGGGGCAAGGGGCTTCCTGTCACATGAAGGAACCTTGCTTAGTGTGGCCACTGGTCTCTTTCCTCTTCATATCCTTTGGTGCTCCTGATTTTGGGCTAGGCTTCACAAAGCCCAACATCCCATCTGCTGGAACCCTGAATGGGGAAGGAGCAGAGGAGTTTTCACTTCACTCAAAATTCCTTCTTGCTCTGCTTCTCCGTGTGCTTCACCACACAGTTGATCATTTGATTCATCTGATCAAGAAGTCTGGGGAGATTTTTCTTTCATGTGTGTTCTTCACTGTATATAAGACAGGGGAGTGGAGAATAAAATGTAATGGCATAGGCCTTCACAGGGTTATGTGAGTGCAGGAATTCATAAAGACCAACCTTCTGCTTAGGGTGAAACCCCCTCTGAAATACATCTCTTTCAGATCCATACAGTCACGGATGACACTTTCTGTCATGGGGAAGAGCCCATGGCTTTTCCACTGAGCCCTTGTTTTTGTTAGATGACTTAATATTCCAAAGTTCTTACCTAAATAAAAATCCTTTAATCCTATGTCACATAGTATAACTCAAATCTGTGTTCCAAAATATTATTTTTCCACATTTGAACATTTATACATTTGTTAAGTTGGAGGCCTAACAGTGAGCCAGAGAGCCATGGTCCCTGAACTCACAAAGCCAATACTTTAACTGAAGACAATGGTCATAACCTCCACTTCTCCACTATGTCTACTCATCCCTGACCTCAGGGAAATAAGCTAAATAATATGTTATGCCAAGTATCTACTATAATGCCTGGCACATAAGTAAGCATTCAGTTAATGTCAGGTTTTTTAAATTGTTACTATTGTTATAAATGAACTGATGTAAAGTGCAGAATAAAATGGCTTTTGGATGTAGCAAGAACAATTGTAGTTAGGGGCATCTGGGTGGCTCAGTGGGTTAAACATCAGTCCAACTTCAGCTCAGGTCATGATCTCATGGTTCATGAGTTTGAGCCCCCATCAGGCTCTGTGCTGACAGCTCAGAGCCTGGAGCCTGCTTCAGACTCTGTGTCTCCCTCTCTTTCTGCCCCAAACCCCCCTTCTCTGTCCCTCAAAATAAATAAAATAAAACTTTAAAAAAATAATAAACATTTTGAAGTCCTGAGCATATGTAAGACACCACTTGGAACTCTGCATATCTTTACCCAATGTCACAACAATCTTAAGAAGATGTTAAAACCCCACCTAACATGGGGCAACTGGGTGGATGAGTGGGTTAAGCATTCGACTCTTGATTTCGTTCTCAGGTCATGATCTCGTGATTTGTGAGGTCGGGCCCTGAACCAGGCTCTGTGCTGACAGTGTGTAGCTCGCTTGGGATTCTCTCTCTCTCTCTCTCTCTCTCTCTTTCTCTCTCAAAACAAATAAAGAAACTTAAAGAAAACATTTTACAGAGAGAGAACTGAGTCCCACAACTAGTGCAAGGTGCTACATTGCCAGCCACTCACATAGTCTGGCTCCAGAGTTGAGCTCTCATCCTCTGCTCTCTACTGCCTAACACTCCCCTGTGGCAACGAGTCTGAATGTCTGAAATGAGTTAGTTGAGATGGCTATGTAGGTAGGGAGGGTGTCACACTCTTCAGGGAGATGTGGGCCAACAGAAGGAAGAGGGGCAGCCTCTCTTGTTCACACATGGACCCGCACACATACACATCTTGTACCCAGCGGGCCTGTTTAGAAGAGGATTTCACTGCTGAGTGAGAGGACATGAGGCTGCCTGCTAGTTGAACAGTGTTGGGTTCAATGACAACATACCTGGCTGAGAAGTTAAAGGAGCTTGTGAATTTAAACAAAAATTCTGAGTTGGAAGAAGGGCCATTTACTCTAGCCTGCTGTATATAGAAGAGAAAACTAAAGTTCAAAGAAGGGTGGAACTTTCTCATTGTGATTTAATTCATCATGGGTCTGCCCAGGACAGGCCTCTAAGCTTCTGACTTGCTACAGAGGGACTCGCAGTGGGCCCCTTTGCTCATTCAGAGAGAAGGAACAGGTGGAACCTAAAATATCCTAGGTGGTTTCCATGCCAGAGCCAGGGCTGTGCGGGCTTCTAGTCGTTTCTTTAGAAATAAATATGTAATTTCAATACATAAGCAAACCATGCTTAGAGGCTGGGAGGGAGAGGCGGCTCCTCCTGGGTCTTGGTCCTACAGATAGAGCTATCAGAGCCTCGGCAGGGCCCCCTCCCATGGCTGGGCGTTGGAGCAAGTCAGCCTGACGCAAGGGAGGACAAGCCATGTCATTCTGACCTGGATGCTGAGTGGGAGAGAGGACAAAGGGCTCACAGTCCATAAACTCAGGCCACGACTGTTCTCCCCTGAGCAAAGAAGTAACCCTCAGAAGTAAGTGTGTACCGCCATCGTCTTTTGTGTGCCTGAGTCCAAAGAACATTCTTACTCCAAAGGTGATGGCAAGGTCATCGCACTATACGCCAGCCCCTCCAACCCTTCCGGTGGCGCCCACACAGCCACCTCTCAGGTCCACGTGGTTGTGTTTGCATGATAGTCAGGACTCATGGAGAAATCTACACTTCCCATTTCTAACTCCTTCTCCTGCTTCAATGGCTCGGTGGGGGTAAATGTGGATTTTTTTTCCCCCATAAATTGGCAGTGGGTTTAATTTTCACAACTTTGTTGCATTTGTGTAAATTCCCAATTGCTTTTAATTGTTCGTGTCTGGAAAATTACATAATAGTGAATAAAAGAGAAAGCCACTGTGAGTTCAGAAAGTAAAAGCTATTATTTGTAAGCCTCAGTATTTTATCAATAAGGAAAAACATCATAAAATTAACAAAATGTCATAATATATATGTATATATACACACACACACACATATGTATATATCATCTAGTCACCTGACACCTATTATCTGACACCTGAGAGAAGATCAAGGAAAGGTATTGGAGAGTACTTTTTAAATTACTTTATTTATTTTGAGAGATAAATTTATTTATTTTGAGAGATTTTGAGAGAGCACAAGCAGGTGAGGGGCAGAAATAAGGAGAGACCGAATCCAAGCAGGGTCCACACCATCAGCACAGAGCCCAATGCCGGGCTTGAACTCACAAGCTGTGAGATTATGACCTGAGCTGAGATCAAGAGTCACTTAACTCACTGAGCCACCCAGGTGCCCTGGCATTGCTGACTGTCTGATGAGCAATTCTTGAGCCTGCCTGAGGAACACTAGACAGTTGACAATACACAGTCAATGTTCCAGAAGAGTGACGAGTATAGGGTTGGGATGGAGGTGAGAATTTGATTTTTTTATAACCGAAAAGAACTTAAATCACAAACAGGAGCTTGGATTTTTCCAACAGTGGGGAATGAGTTGAGAGAGCATAGTCAGAGGCCCTCTCATTCCCGGTTAGCTGTCCTCAGATAGAAATCTCGCAAAGAATGAGGGTCCCACAAGGGCACCGCCTGGAGGTAAATATCACGTAAATATCTCCTCCAAATGAAAGTGCAGGCAAGTCCTCATCCTGTACTGTGAAGATCTCAGAGAAGTGACCCCCGCCTACCTTCACGGTTAGTGAAGATGTGAGAAGACAGGAGCTGTGTCTTTCGGGGTCAGCATATTTTTTCTCCTGATCTACCAGTTCAGCTCTCTTATCTCTTTGCCAGTAGGAGTCAGTCTGAAAGAGTTGAGAAGCTGGGATCAGATTCAGGGAGAAGAGAAGATGTTAGTGTCCATTCCCTATTAAAATGCTCCTGAAATGTTTTAGTCCGCTCATCTATGAAACATGGAACTGATTTTCATATCTTTTGACTGCTTTTGACATCAGTATCTAACCTATGCACTGAGTGATTAAACAAAGCCACTTATCTCACCTGGGACATGCACATTTCAAACAGGGTACACAAATAGTCATGAAGGAAGCGCTTCCTTGATCTATTCATCTATCCATCCATCCATTCATTCATTTATTCATTCATAAATATAAACAAAAAGGTTAGTGTATACTGCAGTGTTTAAAGGCTCGTGTGTGTGTGTGTATGTGTGTGTGTATGAGAGAGAGAGAGAGTGGAACTACAGTGGGAGTACAGTTTGCCACTCCCTGGGGTCCCCAGATTAGCTTGTAAGTCTCTGTCAACTGCTTTGCTTAATTTTGAGACTGCCTGGGGAGAGTAGACCGTGCCTTCCCTGTATTTCAATATCCTCATAATAACCATAGAAGAATAATGTTTAAATATAATAGTGGCATGTGTAGGAGGGTGGTATCTAAAATTAGACTATGAGTTCAGTCTTTGGAAAATATACAGGACATTGGACAATTTCATTAACTTCTATGAGTCTCGAAGTCTCAAGTGTAAAATTGAGATAGTAGTGTCTGCCTTCTAGTGTTTAAATTAGACTTCAATGATCTAATGCATCAGTGGACATATGATAATGCCTAGCATAAACTAAGAGTCCTATTAATGCCACTTTTAAAAAAGTTTCCTTGGAAGTAGAGAGAGAGTACACGCAAAGGAAGGGGAGGGACAGAGTATATGGGGGGGGGGGGGCGGGGAAGAGAAAGAGAATCCCAAGCAGGCTCTGTGCTGTCCGAGCAGAGCCTGAGGCCATGACCTGAGGCGAAATCAAGAGTTCGACACTTAACTGACTGAGCCGCCCAGATGCCCCTTAAATGTCATTTTTTAATAAATATTTTTAAGCACCTTCTGGGGGTCAGTCTGACACTGGGCTTTAAACACAGTATCTTATTTAATCATCCATACACTATACACCAAGTATTTATCCTCCTTTTCCAAGTGAGTAAACTATAGGTCAGATTATATAAGGAGATATCTGAATATTATGTAGCTAGAATATAACTTTATATTATAGAATAATATACAAATACATATAAACTAAGAATTAAAAGATCTCATGCAACCCTATCTTCTCAATATCATTCTTTTCCCCCAAAGTAACCAGCTTTAGGTGTCTGGTGTGAATCATTCCAGAAAATATTTCCCATATGGGGGAGGAAGGTAGGGGGTGGGAGGCAAGTAGTGAAGGAAAGAGAGAAGGGTTGGAGGAGTGGGGAAAGAGATGTAATATTTGCTTCTTTATCTCATGAAAAAGCTATTTCCATTACATTATTACCTTTTCTGCAATGCTAGAATAAATACAGACTAATAACTAAAATTATTTTGAAAGTCTGCGATATTTTGAAAATCCAAGCTGATTTTACTATCCTTTGCTTTATTATTAGATATGAGGAATGAAGTATAGACATTTCCTCAGGAGACATAACTGGGGAAAAGGGGAAGTGGGAGGGGTGCCCAGATGCCCCATCTCTGCAAGGTGGGGACTCCCACCTTCAGTCAAGAGACCCTTCAACACGTCCTCAAGTGATGCTCCACCCATCTTGGCGTATTCACTTCATGGGTGTCTCCTTCCCTCTAGTGGTCAAAGCAACAGCTGCAGCTTACTTTTCTGAAGAGTTCTTCGAGATACGTGTTACAGAATACGTTAGTATAAGAAAAATAATATTTTCATTGAAATAACCCATTTTTTCTCATTGTAAGTACCAGTGACATTCTCAGTCTTCACAGTAAGCACTCAGATAAGCACTCAGATTCTCCAGAGTGCAGACCACCAGGCTGTGAGACACTCAATCAGAGAGGGTGCACTGGTGCTTTCGAAGAGTGAACTTGAACGTTTATAGATATTTCCCAAAGAGTGAAATGATTGGGTGCTTTTCCAGATCACTGTAAGGGAAAGAATAATGGACCATGGGTCCCATATTACAATGAGCAACACTAGCATAAAGCCATTCCAGTTATTAGTTGAGACAAAAGTACCAACGGAGTAGATCACAGCAAGCTGGAGGCAAGAGGGATGAGAGAGATGGCTCAGGCAAGAGACGAAAATCTATTTGATGAGAATGATATAAAAGGGCACACAGCACCTAACAGCAAGTGAGGGTGAGGCCAACCCTGCCGAGGACTCTGAATTAAGGCAGAGGCATATCACACGTTGTAGGAGACAGCCACATGGCAGTCAGGATTGGACCATCAGTGGAGACGATTTCATAAAGACCATCTAAAGAGGAAGGACACGTGAAGATAAGCTTAAAAGTTAAACTCTGAGGCACTCCATGACAGTGAGAAGGATGTGGGAAGGTAAATACCATCTGAGCCAACATGGAGAGGAGCACGGGCTCATCAAGCAACGGTTCTGTCCTGATGTTGGCCAGGATGCCCATGGGGACAGGGTGGAGATGACAGAAGGGATAGAGACTTGGGCAGGAAGGACCAGAGAGGCTGTGAGGATGAAGTAGAAGATTGTTGGGGTTAGTCACCACGGGCATGCTGGTTAAAGCACTGCGGAGACTAACACCTTCTGCCTTAAATCCCCTTGGGAATCTGGGTTACAGCTAAAATGTCAGATGCGTAAAGAAGATGCAAGAATGGATTTAGGAAACATTTCGTGATTCTTTAGTTCATGAAAGATGATCAATCTAAGTGAACTTGAGGAAATGGGCAAATTTGGGGGAGTGAATTAAGAAAATATTTATCATTTTTGGAGGGCTGGAACTGATGGTCTTTTTATCTCAGCCCACAAGGTGAGAATTTGAAATGGCATGTAAGAGAAACCAGAAGCAAGTAAACAAAGCCACAAATAAATACAAATGTACATCAGAAATATGGCTTGCCTCATTAATTTTAGGCAATCTTTCTTACAATTCAGGTTTTTTTTATGGCTCTATGTCACAAGCAGATGTGAATTATCAGTTGGTTCTACTGGGCACTCATCTCCAAGCAGAGGCACAGAAATGCTAGCGCTTTCCAGTATTTGGATTCACCATCCCAGAATCCTTTTCGCTACATGGAAGAATGGAGAGCATGATGAGAAGACACTCCTGGTGTGGCCAGCAACCTATTATCATCTTCACATTCCAGGACCAGCCACATGGCCAATAGCCAGGGCTGATGGAAAAGATAAAGCAGTACATAGCTTCCAGTGATCTTTACCATTTCTACCATTTCAGTCATGAGTCACAAGCATTACCTCACACATCCAAAAGCAATCAAAATATTGACGGTAAAATCAAAGGCATAAGAAAGCACATATGTATTATGCATCAACAGTGAGGATAAGATCTGGAGTGGCAAAAGATCACGAAACTCCATAACATTGGCTAAATCTAGCCTTTTTCACCTCAAAGTGTATCTTATTCCAGAACAAATAACTGAGGCTTTGAAAAATGTTTGGCAGGAATTATTCTCATATAATAGTTAAGAGCATATATTTTGGAGCTTAAAAACCTGAGCTGAATTTTCTCCTCTGCTATTTACTAGCTCTTTGATCTTGGGACAATATTTTTGTCGCTGTGCATTAGTCACCTCATCTGTAGAGATGTGGTTACTACATATCCTGACCCACAGCGTTATCGTGAATAGTGAATGAGTTAATGTAAGGGTAGTGCCTTGTACATGCTGTCAGACATAATAATTGTGTAGTTATTACTATGATCTGTAGTGTTACTAGTATTACCTTTGAGTTCTTCTTGTGTGTATATTAAGGATGTGAGATTTGGAATGAGGACATGAAGATCACATACGGATGGAGATGGGACTCAAAGAATGAGATTACATTGTCAAGGGTTAAGTATGGGTCTTTTGCTGAAAAGAGAGATTAGACCCTTCTGGAGAGCAACATGGCAGAAATAACACTTTTTTTTTTTTCAGAGAAGCCATTTGTCCTCTATGCATTCAGTGACCAGTGCCAAGGAGATCTCTTACTCAGAGCTTGTGGGAAACACGGCAGACGTGTGGACATGAGACAAACCTCTCTCCTTTCCACAAATACTAAAGTACAATTAGTCTAAAAGTGTTTAGAAGACTAGGTCCTAGTTTCCATGGATAAGTACCGTATGTAATCATCACTTTGGAAAAGTATGTGATTTTATCAGGGGCTATTCCTAATAGAAGCAGCAAAATTATAAATGGGAAATTTTCAGTAAAGTGTAGAGATTTTTGACTTGGAGTATGATGTAAGCAGTTGTATCAAAAATATTTACAGGCAAATTAGGTGATGAATAATCTGAGAGTTTTAGAATTCATAGAAAATTTAAAGGCTTTGTACACTCTTCTATATTGTGCCCAGATACATAATATGGTAGTAAATATTTTCCAGCTTTCTCTGGGGCCTTCACAGTGGTAGGCAATATAAGATGTAGCCTGTTCCATTACTAGGCAGCTCTGAGTGATAAAAATGACTTTCCCATACGGATCTAAAAGTTCACCTCCTTATAATCTAACACAATAGACTTAAGTTATTTTATATAAAGAAACTCTGAATACAGAGATTTACTTTTTCCTCCAAATAGCACTTTCATATTCATATGTTATCTACTTATCTCAGGATTCATAAATGTCTGTTTTTCTAATCCCTTTTCAATTTCTATAGATGATTATTAGGTCTCTGTCATCCTTATTTTCTTTTCTTCTTTACATTCTTCTCCATGTATAGATTCCTGCCTAAATTCATATTTAACAATGGGCTAACAGCTGCATTTCAGCATGCAAAGTCAGGTTTAGGTTAAAACATTTAACATAAATATTACTCATTAAGCATAAATATTACTTATTAAAATTCATTTGTTGCATTCATCTGTTCCATCATGACAACATCATGAAGAAAGATGGAAAGGGAATTTCTGGACGTTTTCTCCTTTAAGGTAACTTCATATTAGTTAACTCTTTCTGGTCTGCCCCTGGACATGGGAGCTAATCATCTTTTCTGTGATCCCAAAGCCTCCTGGTAAATACACTGCATTTCCTTATGGCTCATTTCTACATATATCTGTTCTGTATTTGTATGTCTTTCTCCCTAATGAGACCACACAGCTCTTTAAATTAAAGATTACATTTGGGATTGCCAGGTGGCTCAGTGGGTTGTGTCCAACTCTTGATTTTGGCTCAGGTCATGATCCCGGGATCATGGGATCAAGCCCTGCTTCAAGCTCTAAGCATGGAGCCTTCTTGGGATTTTCTCTCTCCCTTTCTCTCTCTGCCCTCCCCTTCTCTCTCTCTCTAAAAATAAATAAACAAAAAATTTGTAATTAAAAAATAAATTAATTAAGGATTATATTTCATTCACTTTTATTTCTCTAGTACTCACTAGAAAACCTGGTACACATTAGGCACTTAATGATTTTTGGTGAGTAGACAAATATCAAATGATTTCTTAGATATGTATTAAATATTTACTAGGATACACACTTATCATTGGGATTTAAGAAAGTAAAGAAATATCTAGGCATGGTATAGACAACTACCAAGTCAAAGTTGTAGATACCTGTAGGCACACTGAAGCACTTACAAGCAAACATCATACTTTCTTACACATATTATTCATTCATAAATAAGCCCATTGACAAAGAAAGGCATAATGTGGATTTTACATATACTCTTGTAAACATAGCTTTGTCAATCTTCTTCTCTTTTCTCTTAGGGCCACCCACCCTCATTCATTTCTTAGATGTGACAGCTTGAGTTATCTACCTCTCCCCCAAGTCTTCAGCAGATATGCAGGGTCCTATGTAAGGCATGAAAGATGGGCTGAATATTCCATTTGTTTTCATCTAATGAGAACATGAAGGATAGAAAACTTTCCCCTTACCTGGACCACCAACTCTATTTGTATGGATATATCTGATTATGTTCCACATTGTATGCTTTTTGGATACTATACTTAACTTACATAGATTATTTATCTCTCAGTCTCTCCATCTGACAGTTAGCAATTATAATGAAAAGTAACTCAAAGAATTCTCATTATGATCAATTAGATAAAAGCATGAGGCTCTCACAGCATCAAGTAGCAATAAGATCTAAATATATAATTGATTTTATTCTATTACTGGTATTCCCTGGAGCATCCCAGTTCTACATCTAAGCTTTTCAAGCCACTTTAGAAAAATACCTGCATCTCCCACTTACAGTTATGGAGTTGAATCTTAATCTTAAATGCAGTACCTGTGCTCATCCCTATTACAACTCATTTTGCTAGTTTCGTTCCATGGCCCATCTGCCAACAATACTTTTTAGATTCAGATGTTCAGTAGTGATAGCATTTGATAATGATGCTAAGAGGTTTGAGGGAGCTATCGAGGGAGGGCCAGTGAATGCATCAAGGAGGATCAGCAAGAAGTGAGATAAAGGGAGTGATTGGAGAGGATGTCTCATGAGGGAATACTCACGACATGGGCAGAGAATAAAGAAAGGTGAATGGTAGATATAATATAGAGATACCAAGGCATATGTGATTTCTATAGGTGCATGAGTTAGAGAGATGGAAAGATAGGAAGATCTGGCATTTAATCTTGGATATGGTAGAGTTCTGTGTGAGGGAAATGTCTTAGGAATAGACATGAGAAGGGATGGTCAGAGTGGAACATAATTGGAGGCTGATACCAGCCAACTGAAAATTATTACAAAATGCCAGAAGAGAATCTGAGCACTGGAATATCCTATGAGAACTACTGCTCAACAGTTAGAGAAAACGAACTATTGCTAAACACAACTTAGATGAATCTCAAAGGCACTATGCTAAGTGAAAGAAACTAATACAAAAAGTTACACATTGTATGATTTTTGTTAGGTGACATTCTTGAAAACACAAAACAGGGCTGATAGGAAACAGATTAGTGATTGCAGTGGGATGTATAATTCTACAAGGTAGGTGTGAGAAACTTACTTTTGGGGTGTTAGCAGTTCTGCATCCTGAACAAGTCAATTTTTCAGTCTCTTACCACAGCAAAAGAGAAAACCAGTTCCAATAATACCTTTGTTTTAGAAGTGAGCAACTAAAGATTGAAGTGAGGCCTGGAGAGAATCACATGGCTACAGAGTGTTTCTAGAACTCCCCCCCACCTCCCTATACCTGTGTGCAGGGTCATGCCTGTGCCCACAAACCACTCATGAAAGAAGGGGAAAAGAACAAGACCCAGGAAAAGGAGATTTTAAAGGTTTAGTAAAAAGTTTGAAAATATCTGGGTAAAAGTTTATTTCTCAGATTTCAAGCAAGAAAGAAGAGAAAACTACATCTTCAGGACAATGTTAAATTAAGTGTCTAAAACGATTACCTTTTATTCCTGAATCAGAATTGTTAAATAAGTGCCGAATTATGTCCCTAAACAGGATGTTTGAAAGCTGTGTGTGTTGCTTAGTTTTCTTTTTCCCTTCATGAATACGCCACAACCTGAGTCATGTATATGCTCTTAGAATAATACCCGAAACAGGGTATTTGCTGTGCCTGAAACGCTGAAGTCTATAGTGGATTAAATACAGCAGCCCTACCCACACCACACAAATACAACTGTTTATCTTTTTCTGAAGAACTGCATTAAGAGCTTTGGAGGCTTACAGAAGGGCAGTCATCCTTAGGAAGATCACAGGCTGATGGGGAAACACCATTACCGCCCCTGCTGAATTCTGAAGGTCTCCCCAGGGTTCTTTCTATAAATGCCCTTTATTAACTTACAAAAGTTGGGGTCAATTTCTGTAACTTGCAACTTCTGCTGCTTATAAAGAATTATAAATAGTACAGTAAGTATAATGGTATTTTTCACACTGGATATCCTCGGGTTCTTCATTGCTAGAAAATGCATCTCCAGATATACTGCATTTAAGGAAAAGATGAGTAAGTGTAAGAGTCGAGGCAATTGATAAAGCTTTTTCTAGTGAAAATGATAGATGAGATTTTTCCATGTTGAAGTTCCTGGAATATTCGTAGAGTGCTTATTCTTCTCTCTAGATATGGCATAAGTATGGAAAGTTTCTTTAGTGAGGCAGACAGAATATAGACTGGACCGACTATTTCCTAGGTTCCTGGTTACACAGGTTTTCAATAAGAAAATAGGGTGTTGGGAGGATGTCCAACTAGAAGAACCAACTTAAGAAAAACCAGAAGCCTTCAGAACGTATAAATATTTAAGTCACAATTATTAGTATTATTTTTTTAATCTTTGTAATGTTTATTCATTTTTGAGAGACAGAGTGCAAGTTGAGGAGAACCAGAGAGAGAGGAAGACACAGAACCCAAAGGAGGCTCCAATGTCTGAGCTGTCAACACAGATCCGGACACGGGGCTCAAACTCACTAGCTGTGAGATCATGACCTGATCTGAATCAGATGTTCAACCAACTGAACCACCCAGGCGCCCGTAGGTCACAAGCATTGTTACCTATAACATGAACAACAGGCAATACATGACAGCTCCCCAAAAGGAACAGCATAAAACCTTTTGAAAAATTGAAGGAAAACACTTCTCCCACAGCGGATAACATTACTTCTGCCAGGTTTTCAGACTTGATTATCAACGGGAAAAGTTCATGAGGTGAAAAAGCCCTGAGTTCTTTTATGTTGAGAAGCAAGCAAGGGGAGATAGAAACAGGAGGTACTTAAGTCTATACTCAGTTTTTACAGAAGAAAAATATTAGGAAGTGAAGGAGAAAGCCAGAAGGAAGAAAAATTGGTATGTTGGGGTCCAGCAGCCATGGAAACGAACGCAGGGTGCTAGGGGATCTGGCTTCAGCTGACTCATAGGATATTGGTTGTTATTTGACTTTTAATCTGAATCTGTATCAGTTTCCATTCAATAATAAAATCCACTAATATATTAAAGGGAAACTGAGGTTTCAGGAGTAAGCTTTCTAGAGTTCTGTACATTTGCTAATTTTCCTCACTAAGATATGTTTACTTTTAGAGCAACATAATTTCCAATACAGTTAGATTCAAAGCATAGAGATGAGGAAATGATATATCACTCTAATTATCCTTTATATAACACACAAAATGTACTATCAGCTGCACGTCTTCATTCAGATGAGCAGTCTTTGATCCAGGCTATTTCTTCTTTCATCTGACATTTTCTGAAGTAGTACTTATTCTTCCTTCACTTACGGGATCTGGAATGCCTCATCTCACCTGTTTCCTATAGCCCTTTCCCCCCAAATCACCACCATTTTCTCTTAAATATATATTACATATTTATAATATATCTGCTAATAAAATATTATATATTCTATTCCATTATGCATTCTAATTCATATATTATATGTATTCTATAAAACATCCTACACATATTCTAATCTGAAATATGTTTTCTAATATTTCATCTATATTAGTTTTATGTAATAATTAAAATCTCATCTAACTCTTAAAAAAGAGACTGAGTGTAAAGTCAAACTTTTACAAAATCCCAGAGATCTCAAGATTCTGAAATACAAGCTCAAGCCCTTCTGTGCAGAGAACATAAGCAAATGATGCTTCTCTGAATTTGCTTGGTCTTGATGCTATATATAATGGGGTTCATGAATGGAGGAAAGAGAAAGTAGATGTAACTCATGGTAATGTGGTCCGCATGTGGTTCATGTTTCCCGAACCTGTGGATGAAAGTTAGGCCAATCACAGTAATATAAAATACCAGAACACAGCTAATATGGGAGACACAGGTGTTAAGGACCTTAGCTCACTCTTCTCCAGAAATGATGCCCATAACTGTCTTCAGGATTAAAATATAGGAGAAGAGGATAATCAGAGCATCTAGGAAGAAAGTCAAAGCAACCAGAATAACTGGATAAACACGATTAAATGTGATGTCAGCACAGGCGAGTTTCATGACATCTTGGTGGAGGCAAAAGGCATGGGAAAGAACATGGGAACGGCAATATGGGAACCAATAGAGGGGCACAGTTGGGGGCACAGTGGACGCAAAGCCCCTCATTAGTACCCCCAGTCCTACCTTCATCACCCAGGAATTGGTATGAATGGAGTTATAACTCAGAGGGGTGCAGATGGTGATGAATCGGTCATAGGCCATGGCAAGCAAGACACCCGATTCCACAATGGCCAAGGTGTGAATGAAGTAGGACTGAGTGAAACAGGCACCCTGAGCAATTTCCCTCTGGTCCAGCCACAGGACACCCAGGACTGTGGGCATTGTGGTTAGTGTCATCCCAAGGTCTGTGCCTGCCAGCATAGCCTAGAAGTAGTACATGGGCTCATGAAAACTGGAGTCGTTCCAAATGAGAAAGAGAAGGGTGCCATTGCCCAAAAGGATGGAGAGGTAGATGATAAGGAAGAGAAGAGAGATCCAGTTGTGAACTGCCTCTGCACCCAGGAAGCCACTCAGCAAGAAGGGAGCAGCACTGTTGTTGATCCACAGGGTAGGGTTTTCAAGTGAAGAACTTTTTCAGGAGTTATGACCTCTTAAAAGGCAGTATTCTTTCTCTCTCTCCATCTTCCTGTAGCACACTATCAGGCCACTTTTCACCTCAAACCTCACAAGTTTTTGTGGGTTTTCTCAGTCTTCATTAATTCACAAGACCTTTGCCTAGAATAAGAAATAACAATAATGGTAATTGTATTAATAATCTCGACAATTTACTCTTCAGAATTCAATTTATATTCCTTCTATGACACTTCTTACTCCGAGTCTCCCACATCATTCCTTTGGGCTGTTTTGTTCTCTTTGTTTTTTCATTCCTCCTTCTATTTCTTTCATACAGACCCTTTATGTTATTTTGTTCCAGTTTGGGCCAGTTCAGATTTTCTCTCTTGAAACCAACCATCTGTTTGTCTCACTGATTAATCACTGAGGAAAGTAGTTAATCAATGGAAATGAGTCTATTGTCATGAAATGCCTGAAGAAATTTTGTCATCAATATCGCCATCTCAAATGGACTGCGAACAAGATGACTCATGTAGGGGTGCAGAGAAGTCTGAACAAGTGGGCACAGGTGGTAAACTCAGCCTAGATGAGTGGAATTACTCAGTGGATGAGCACTTCGGAAATTTTCAGTGCTGCCAAGGATCTGATGCCTGTAACAACAGGGACAAACTTTAAAACAGGAAGGGGGGCACCTGGGTGGCTCAGTGAGTTAAGCGTCTGACTTCGGCTCAGGTCATGATCTCACGGTTCGTGGGTTCGAGCTCCACGTCGGGCTCTGTGCTGACAGCTCAGAGCCTGGAGCCTGTCTTTGGATTCTGTATCTCCCTCTCTCTCTGACTCTCCCCTGCTCACGCTGTCTTACACTCACTCTTAGAAATAAATAATACATTAAAAAAAAAACTAAAATAAAATAAAATAAAATAGGAAGGGACAGGAGCTGAGAAATCCCAAAGGAAGTGAGAAGACAGAGTCCTAGAACAACGGCCTCTTCAGAAACCAGAAGCCTAGCACTTTTACTGAGCCACAGTATTAAAAGAAACAAAGAAAAAAATTAAAAGAAAAAAAAAAGATGTGCGTATTGGAAAGGCAAAAGCAGTATCAGAAGTTAATGATTGAATGCAACTTTACACAGCCAGTTCTAAGAGGAAGATAAGGGCTCCCAGAGGAAAAGGTTAAGGACTATAATGTTGGTGATGATAGCTGGATAAACCTTCTGTTGTGAATCTAGAAAGCCATGTCTGGAAAAATTAAGAATGGGCTTCTATAGGGAACTGTGAAGTATTTTTATAATTTATTTATAATTATACTCATCAAATCAAGTTAGCTTTGTTTGCATAAAACTGAGAAATTTTGTGACCAGGTGATTATGATAATGATTAAAGAGGAGGCACCTGGGTGGCTCAGTCGGTTAAGCATCTGACTTCAGCCCATGTCATGATCTCATGGTTCATGAGTTCTAGCCTGGCATTGGGCTGTCAGCACAGAGCCTGCTTTGGATCCTCTGTCCCCTTCTCTCTCTGCTCTGCTCACGCTCACTCTCTCTCTCTCTCAAAAAAATAAACATTTAAAAAAATGATTAAAGAGAACCACAAGAGAAACATAAGTTTCTCTCAAATCAATTGAATCAATATGCACCCAGGATCTTTTTAAACATTGTTTTCTCATAAACATCATCATTGACAGTTCTAAAGAGGAATTTAGGAAGAATGAGGGGACAGTGATCTTTGAACTACCTCCATTTCACAAAAACCTGTAAAAATGAGAACAAATCTGTTTTTTTTTCTTTTTTTGAGAATTTGGCACATGGTAATATCTGTGACTGGGGAGCCTCGGTGGCTCAGTCAGTTGAGCATCTGACTTTGTGGTTCCTGAGTTTGAGCCCCGTGTTGGGCTCTGTGCCAACATGACAGCTCAGAGCCTGGAGCCGGCTTCACCTTCTGTGTCTCCTTCTCTCTTTCTGTCCCTCTCCCACTCACACTCTGCCTCTCTCTCTCTCAAAAATAAATAAACATTAAAAAAATTGTTTTTAAATCTGTGATAATGAGCAGTGGCCGGTGGAGGGAGATAAATAAACAAAAGATGAATGTGCTGTGGAAGTGACCATCCCTTCTGGGGGATACTGTCAGTGACAGAAAGGTTAATCTGAGCATCAAAGTGGCAGCTACTCTGTTAATATGACTACTGATAAGATTGCTTAATAAAGATGGGATTACAGTAGGTCTGATCTCACTAGATTATGGAAGGTAGAATGACTAACCACTGCTCTTGCTGTCAGCATGATGATGTCCAGGAAGACTATCTCTATCATATTATTTGTACCCAAGCTGAATAAGAATTTGTGTCAACTAAACACAATGCTAAGGAATTGTATTCTCTAAAAGTCATTTTGAAAAAGTTCTTGGGGCGCCTGGGTGGCTCGGTTGGTTAAGCGTCCAACTTCGGCTCAGGTCATGATCTCACAGTTCATGGGCTCGAGCCCCATGTTGGGCTCTGTGCTGACAGCCAGCTCAGAGCCTGGAGGGTGCTGCAGATTCTGTGTGTCCCTCTCTCTCTGACCCTCCCCTGCTCATACTTTCTTTCTCAGAAATAAATAAAACATTAAAGAAAAAGAAAAAGTTCTTCTTCAGTGCTTGAAAATAAATACTTAATTTCCAACACAAAGTTTGGGGACAACTTCACCAAAATATATACCTCCCTATAATCCATTTCCTCCATCTTTCCCCTGCTTGTCTAACAGTGAGCAGTCTTCTTTAACCTCTTCAGCAATAGTCAAATACTATCAGATAAACACAAGCCACTGTGTGCCCAACAAGCACACTAATGATGCTGGTCCACTAGAGCTTGAGTCTTCCATTCTTCTCAGACCTAAATTATAAGTAATTGAATAAACTTTAACTTGAAAGTCCATACCAGGTGGCTGAGATCCTTCTCACATAGCATGAGAGAACTAATAGTGTTTTAACTTGAAGGTCCTTGACCAGTTTAACAGGGGTTTCTTTGATCAAATATAACATTCTACAAGAGGTAGCCCATCCCTAAAATGTAACTATCAGAGTAGGATACAATATCCCAGTAACTGGGTCACAGGAACCATAAATTTTCTCATAATTTCTATGCATCAACCATGACTTGCAAAGCCAGCCTTTGCTCAGGCATAAGAACCTCTGCACCAAAGTCAGCAAGTCAAGACGGGAAGAATCTGGAGTGAAATTTTCTAGTAAGACATTTATAAATGCGAAACCAGCTTTAGAAGTTTGGTTTATATTCACCATCAATGGCTTGAGCAGTGCACTCAGGGGCACACCACTCATGAAATTAGTGGAGGAATAATTGTTTCATAATGAAATACAGCCAAGAAAAATTTTCATACATAACCACACAGAAAATTTCTCCCCAAAACCATTTCTTACATGTTTCTTTTTTTAAATCTTTTAATGTTTATTTATTTTTTTAAGAGAGAGCCAGAGAGCAAGAGGAGGAGGAACAGAGAGAGGAGACATAGGCTCCAAGCTAATACCACAGAGCCCAACGTGGGGCTCAAGCGCGAAAACCGTGAGATCATGACCTGAGCTGAAGTCCGATGCTTAACCAACTGAGTCACCCAGGTGTCCCAACCATTTCTTACATGTTTCAGGTATTGGATTTACTCCTCTCCACAGTTTCCTTATCTTCTCAAGATAGAGTTTTACAAAGAGTAAGCCAGAGCCAATATTTGTTGTATAGAAATCACCAGTTCTAACCTTTCTTCCTGCATACCTACAAAATGTGGAGGTGTTATGTTTCTAGTTCTGGAATGCTTCTATTTTCTATTTTCTTGTTGCCTTTCCACACCATTCCAAGTCAAATGAAAAGTTTATTTAAATAATCTGAAGGGGCGCCTGGGTGGCTTAGTCGGTTAAGGGTCCGACTTTCGCTTGGGTCATGATCTCGCGGTTCGTGGGTTCAAGCCCCGCGTCGGGCTCTGTGCTGACTGCCAGCTCAGAGCCTGGAGCCTGTTTCAGTCTGTGACTCCCTCTCTCTCTGACCCTCCCCTGCTCACACTGTCTCTCTCTCTCCTAGAAATAAATTTAAAAAAAAAAAAACATTAAAAAAAATAATCTGAAATGTAAACATGTGTTCTCCAAGAAGTGTGCCTGGTTTGCCAAGTCAAAGGATGAGTTTGGACAGTATAATAGTCAAAGTGAGAGGAGGTGAAGATGTATGTTTAGGTAAGCTTAGGGCATAATTAAGGGAAAGCATGAATAATTTACTAATGATTTTATGAAATTATCTGTTTGTGAGGGATTTATGTCTTCTTTAGGAAAACATGAAATGCAAAGTAGGGGTTCAAGGAATCTCTAGACTCAGACTAGAGAAGTATTTAAAAGAACATTTGGAAACTCTGATTTAAAAATAATTCAGTGAGAGGGGCAAGATGACGGAGAGGTAAGGAGCTCCGTAGTTGCACTCACGCCCATACATCACACAGAAAAGATCTGAAGCCATTGGAAACCTTACAAAACCTGAGAGATTGGAAGAAAAAGGATGCGGAATCCACTGAGAAAGACTTCTAACGTGAGTGCGAACTGGGGAAGATAAAATCGGGCCGGGATCGGAGACTCCAGGGTCGGAGGCGATCCCCCTCTACCCTCTATGGGGAGTGAGAGGGGAAAAAGAGAGAGTCCAAAACAGAAAAATCTCCACTCAGGGCATAGAAAGACCATACTTGCCAAATACCTGCATGCCAGGTCCCATCATGCCAACTGGTCCCGGGGGAGCTGAGTGCACAGACTGCTTCTTTGTGCTGGCTCCTGGTGGGCTGGACTTCATAGTGGTGGCATGCCTGCCGCTATTGTCCTCCCGGGCGGCTTGAGCCCCTGGAAGAGCTGTGCGCAGACACCGGACATCCGCGCTCCCGGCTGGCTGGAACTCTAGAGGGAAGGCAAAGAAGTAAAAACAGGGAAATTTGCCTGTGAGTTCGTGTTTCGGGTGACGAGCCATAGAGGGACCTGGTTTTCCTCACTTCAGCGGGCTCCACGCACCCGGCAGGCAAGCCCCCCGCCCATGCTCACCAGCCCGACCCAGAAAATGAAGTAGCGATTCTGACTCCACCCCCAGAGCTCGGCAGGGGGCCTGGAATTGCCCCAAGGGGATTGCCTGGGAAGTTGTGTCTAAAGCAATTTCAGCGGGGCACGCGGACTGGGATTTGGAGATTGGGACTGGTCTGAGTTGAAGAGTGCAACCAACTTTGGCTGCGCCCCTGGTACAGGGAGTTTACACACCCAAAAAAGCAAGGTGCAGCGCTTGGTTCAAGAAGGGACAGGAGCAGCGTCACTCTCTTCCCCACAACCGCCAAGGCAGAACTCCCGCCTGAGGCATTGTATCACGCCACGCCCATCCCTCCTTGAGAGCTGCCCTCCTCCCTTTTTTTTTTCTTTCTTTTTTTCTTCTTCTTTCTCTTTTCTCTCTTTTTTCCCCAGAACACTGACCTGATTAACTCTGGTCGCCGGCTTGCTTAAACAATCACAAGTCCATTCTGTAGATGTAAATTCTACACCTACCGACCTTTTCATCTCTTTCTCTCAGGAGTAATTAGACGATATAGTTTCTCTGGATAACCCCAGCATCCTTCTCTCACCTATCCAACCATATTCTACCCTTTACCTCTTTGAAAAAAACTTCTTATCCCTTCTGCCTGTTCATTCTATTTCCAATTTTGCCTCATCCCCGCCCTGTCTTCTCTCTCTATCTCTATGTTCTTCAACCAGCACTACATACACACAGGTATTTAACTGTAGCTGGGAGGGGCGCCCGGGTGGCTTAGTCGGTTAAGAGTCAGACTTTCGCTCAGGTCATGATCTCGCGTTTTGTGGGTTCGAGCCCTGCGTCAGGCTCTGTGCTGACTGCCAGCTCAGAGCCTACAGCCTGTTTCAGAGTCTGTGACTCTTTCTCTCTGACCCTCACCTGCTCACGCTGTCTCTCTCTCTCTCTCTCCTAGAAATAAATAAAACATTAAAAAAAATTTTTTTAAATGTAGCTGGGAAATCCAGTTATATGCTTTAAACCATTCTTGCCCATCGGTTTTCTTCTTTTTTCCTTTTCTTTTCTCCTTTTTGACCCTTTTATGTATTTTTTACTCCCTATTATTCACCTTCCCTCCTCCGTCTTTTCTCTTAACTGTTTCGTTTTCCATCTTGCTTTCCATGTTAGTTGAATTAGCCTGTGCGTTTGTATGCTCCTACTCCCTGTGTGTTTGTCTGTCTGTTTTCTTTTCCAGGGCTACCTCAAGAAATAAGCCAGAGTACAGAAGGTGGAGAGTCCCAAATATTACTACGAATAGGAAAATAAAATAACCAAGGTCCGAACAAGAGAGACCAAGAGTTACCATTCAAAAAACACTCTCTGAAAGGATAGGCCCTGGACAGTCAAAAAGTCTTGATGGTTACAGCAGCGCTCATCAGTGCAAGGAGCATAACAGGTCTTTAAAACCAACAAGAGCCGGAAAGCTAACTAAAATGACGAAACGAAAGAGCTCTCCTCCAAAGAAACTCAAAGAAGAAATGACAGCTAAAGAACTGCTCAAAACAGATATCAGAAGCATAACTGAACAAGATTTTAGAATAATAATGGTAAAATTAATAGCTGGGCTTGAAAAAACATAGGGGACATCAAAGAAACTATGGCTACAGACAGAATGGAAAATAAAAACAGGCATGAAGAATTAAAAAATGCGATAAATGAGATACATAATAAATTAGAGGCCTCCAATGCACGGATTGAAGAGGCAGAAAGGAGAATAAGTGATTCAGAAGACACCAAGATAGAAAAACAAGAAGGTGACAAAAAAAGAGACAAACTGATCCCGGAACAGGAGAGAAGAGTTCGAGAGCTCAGCGATATGGTCAAACGCAAAAATATCCATATCATAGGAATCCCAGAAGAGGAAGAGAGAGGGAAAGGTGCTGAAGGAGTCCTGGAACAAATTGTAGCAGAGATTTCCCCGACCTAGGA